>NC_133772.1:13159365-13216058 GCF_003597395.2 Chelonoidis abingdonii
CGCTGTTGCCAATAGGTTTTGATTCTCATGATAATAGAGATATCATTTCTGTGGGTGTGGGCCAGCAGACCCAGCTGGGGTCGGGATAGCTTGAGATCTCCTATTTCCCTCCACATATGAGCACCACTTTAACAAAGACATAAGCCAGCAGTGACAGTGGCAGACGCTTTGTTCTCAGACCCCTGAAGGCACAGTCCTAGTCTTCAATAGATCAGGAGGCAAGTGACGCACCTCTTCTGCCACAATAGCTCCCAGCCGCTCTCACTCAGCACCTCCCAGCAGGATCTTTCTCATGAAGACACAGAAATCATGCAGGTCTGGCCATTGGGCAGTTAGTCAGTGAAAACCGTCTCCACTCCAACACTTACGCTAAAAGAAGACAGCCTTTTTCCAAATATTTCAGAAGAAGACTTGTTCTCCCAATCACAGCAGGGGTAAAATCCAATAGAGTCCAAGGTTTTCCTGGTCACTGGATCCTCCTCTCCACGGAGACATCTTGTCTCAAACCCAGGGGGCACTTGCAGGCAAGGCATTTAGCTGCCAATTAAGCTCAAAGTTGTTACAATCAACGCAGAGCCATGAGATAGAAAACAGGGAATATGCCAATCATCACTCTTCCCTGGCATATAAAAACGATATTGACTGGAGCCAGAGAGTGAGTGTGTTAGTATGAAGAGTAAACTGCTTTCAGGAGTTGTGGGAAATATGAGGATATCCATTCTATGTTGCAGCAGCTCATCCTAGAGAGAGCAGCTCAGCAATCTCAAACTTACCCTTCTTCACACGTGAATTGGCTGTTGACCCAAAGAGGATATCTGTCTATACTCTCGTTCTGCTCTCTGACTACACAATGATTCTGCTGATAGAGAAGAAGACCTAGGATATAAGCGCTTCTCTCTTCATGCTAACAATTATCCCAGGGATCTGTCCCTATTTATAACACCTCACAAAGAAGGCCATTTAGAAAGGGTCCAGATAGTGCCAAGCCTAGAGCACTTGAACTAGTTACTTATTAAACTACACTCCAGCCACGACATAACATGACTTGATATAACCACATTTGCTGGACGGGTAAAGCGGGGTCCAGGGGCGGGCTGTCACTCTGGACGATCAAGAGCAAGTTTCGATATATGTTATTAGCAGTTTCACCTATTAAGCGGTAAGATTTTTTGGCTCCCAAGGACAGCTTTATATCGAGGTAGAGGTGTATTTAAGGACATGTTACATTTTGCAGAATGGACACAACCTAGTGCCTCTAAGACCTTTCTTGAACAATAGAAACAAAATCCATGAAGATATTCACTTTTACAGAACTCCAATGCTTCTGACCACGTTCGATTTTCAAGGCATGTAAGACTGGATTGTATCTGCGGGTGTCTACTGTATCCAGGCCGGCAAGTATAGTTTACAGTCTTCCCAACAGGAAAGGAAGACTGATTTTTATACTCGCTCTTCAGCTCAGCAAAGCTTAACTTCGTTGGGACACCACAGCCCTCTAGGAAGAAATGAAATACACATGAGAAAAAAGAACCATAACTACTATGCTGGTATGTACCACGTCAGGCGCAGGTAGATATAACAACAGTGTTACAAAGAAACAACCGCGCATCTGCTTTACAAATATTCTTCCAGGTGTTACACTAGGATTAAAGCTGAGGGAAAGAAAACCTTCAGACAAAGATGCTAATACAACAAAATCCACAGCTGGAGACTGAACCTAAAAATACACACAGGGCCAAACTCAGTGCTGACAGAATAACCTCTATTTCCTAATCAACTAAACAATATATGCACTTGCCCTGTTTATTTTTGGTCCTAATATCCATCCTCGGGCTTCCATACTCCCAGGATGCTAAAATGTGCCAGTTTTCAGTAGTACTGTCAGCGAAAGACTAAAGAATCACAATAGTTGCTTCTGGCCTTAAAGCATATGACTCTATAGGTTCAGCAATGCCCAACGGAATTAATATCCACATACAGCATCATCTATCAAAGGACCCAAGCCCTTCACAAACTTTGATACAACAGCCCATTGACTCAAGATACTTAAGTTATCTCTTACTGTAATTTAGCAGCTGAGGCTATAAGACGAGCACACCACACCGCTGGCAGACGTGGGAATATGAAATAACCGCTCCTCACATTGCCTCAATCATGAGCGCTGTCTTCGCATTGTATCTAGCAGTTTGTACACACCCAGAGTACCACCAGGTGAGTTGTCAGATGGTTCTGAGAAACACATTCAGTGCCATTTCCTTCATTTACATTTTCAGATTCAGTTGTCTCATAAGGATATATTTGCCTTTGTAAGAACAGCAAGTTTCTGATGGTTCACATCACCTTAGTTAAAACACTGAAAACTTAATGTGTGACATGCCCTAGAGCTGCGAGGAAAATTTGTCTACCGAGTCATTTCTTTGCAGAGCTTAACTTATTCATAGTAATTTTTAACTATTCAATCTTCCTGGCTGATTACTTTTATAATCAATGCTTCACGTAATCCGTCGGCGGCTCAGAGGACTGTTCCACTCTTCCATGCACAGTGGCAAGTGCACGGAAGTCAACGAGCTCTGTGCAATGCAGAGTATAGCCCGTGTGTACCTTGGGGTGGAATCTGATTCCCATGTGAATTTACAGATAGCTGGTGAGTCGACATTCTTCTCTATTTAATCTGTGGTGACTGAACACCCCTACAGCCAAAGGAAAGAAGCAACCAAAATTTCATTCACCTTCACCATAGAGGAGAAGGGTGGCTCCACGTTTCCAGATGTGGTACAATAGAATCGAAGCCTCTCCACGGAAGGCGTTTAGGATGGGTCACGCTCACGCAGCCCTCGTAGTCATCGCTTTTATGTTTTGTCCACTGGGGAAAAGCTGGCCATGGCTTGCATTGTTGCTCCTTTGATCATGACGAGGTGGGACCACGGCAACGCTAACGGGAGGAGGGAAAGAAGAAATATTGCAGATAAAATCTGATCCTGTCAAGAAGAGCCTTAACATAGGCTGGTCGCAGAATGGTGAGAAGACCCGGAATGCATGAGTCTCTGTCACACCCTGCCAGTGCACAGTGAATGCAACAACAATACAAAAGAGCTATTAAATATCAACTGTCCCTAGATTCACCTTTCACCAACCAAACTCAGATTGTTTTTCCAAATCTGGCTACTTTTGTGTCTCTACAATTCCGCTGACTCCTTAAGAATTCAATAAATAGAATTGTTTTGAGAGAGGGAACGAGATCGCTGATTTTGTGTTTGTCATTCACACCTTAGGAGCTCAGTGAGAACACAGCATTGCAGATCTCTGTCTGTACAGGAGGTCAGGGCAGATTGCAGGGATTCAGCATCACCAGTACGAGCACCAGTCAAGAGATCAAGGGTGGCAGCATCATTTGTATGTTCTCCAGTTTACAGTGAATAAGTGACCCCAGGATCAAAGGAAGTTCATTTTTTATCACCAGGCAAACACCACAGACGCTGATTCAATCCGTTACCCTGCAGTCAACCTTGATTCACACTTACTCTCTATGCAGGCTGGGAACAGGAGATCCCACAGTCTCATTATCTCGGCACTGTCTGAATTTAGCTGCCATTCAGGTGTATGCCAGACACATTCAACCTTAACTGTCCACTGGTGATGCGCTAGCGGACGCTGGACTGTCTTTCTTCCTTTCTGGCTATCTGGGCGATGCAGAGAACTTCGAAATTGAAAAGGTGCGATTGTCTTCTTCCTCTTAGCAGTGCTGTCAGTGTACCTTGCGTACCTGTTTGCTCTGACTGGCTCCCTACCAGTTTCTGGGGAGAGTTCTTTCTGTACGCTTACATGTGCTTGTCACCCTGCTAAGATTCCTTGTTCCTCTTTTCTTTTCTGTTTGTCCTGTGTGGCCCGCCCTCCCGCCATTGTGCTAACTAAAGTCACAGCCCTATTCATAGGGATGGCTTGTACAGACTAACTGGAGCCATGCCGCCTAGGGAGGGGCTCTTGCTCTTGTTTAGCTCCTTTGTTCAGTACCCGGGCTCGGGTGTGGGGGTGCTGCCAGAAAATGCAAGACCTGAATGGCACCTAATAGTAAGCATTGAGTCATACTGTGGCTCAGAACATGCCACCAGCATGCCTAATGTTCTTACTCTGCAGCTTCTTTCTATGTCTCCATCTCTTGTATCAAGAGTGATCCTCTACTGGTGGAAATGCTAAGTTTCTTAAAACCAGACATTTTCTGATCAGACCTGGAGAGGTCCTTGCTTTGCCACCTGGTCTGAATCAGCTAGGGGTCTTTGGGCGCCCTCTCTCGCTCCTGTTTGTTATTTGAGAGCGTACCCTCGTTTTAAACTCCCCTCCACACACTTATTTGTGCCTGGAAGATCTCGACTATGAGCGATCAAGTCCTCTCTCCATCCTCTGATGTCGCTAGTTCCGTGTCTGGTTTGCTGCTCGTCTCTGGGATTGGTAAGAGTTTTCTCTTGCAGACGCCCCTGTCCTAGCTGCTGGCCCTTTCCCAGCAGACAGAACCAAGCTAACTCCCTTGGTCTGTATCTATACATCTGTTTCTTGGCTCCGCAGCGCCTTTGCTGTCTATCATTATTAATAAATAAAAATAGCCTGACTGCGCATGATGGGTGCCCTTCCTGGACTGTATCCTGGGCTGACCAGCTTGCAGCCCCCCCACTGACTGCCAGCCACTTCTAGTTAAACCCCACCCCGCGGGCTGTACCTTCTGGCACACACCACTCTGCCCTCTATGGATCCCCTCCCAATCAACAGAACTGGCATAGCTTTAAGGTGCCCTATTGCAGGTCTAGTCTGATAGTTGTACTTTCATATTGCATAAGCTTTGTGGTTAAGTAGGTTTAGAGAATGTTTTGTATTTGCTCTGTAAGTTGTGTTAAAAAAATTTGTTTCTTTGTGTTCTGTTACTTCTAATTTGTGTAGTCTGGGTTAAGTAGGTCATAGTATAAGATTTTGCTGCTATTCCTGTGATAATTGTGGTTAGTCTGTCTTCACTGCCTAACCGCACCCTTCACGATGCAGCCCCGCCAGTCACTCGTCTGCCAGTCTCTGCTGATTTAGTAAATGCAGCCTGTCTGCGTCTCTGTGTCTCCTCTAGTTAAATCTCCCTCTGCTGTCTGCTCACGTGCTCGCTCTTCCCCAATCACCCAACGCTCATTCCTCTATCCCCTGGCCTCTCTCCTGCTCTTCTCTCTTGCCTAGTCCCTTCCCCACGTGTTCACCCATGCTCCTACTGCTCCCAAACACTCAACGGTATTACATGAATCTAGCCATAAAACCCCCTTGGTTACCCCTTTTTCTCTCTAAACACATTTTCACTTATACCACTGTTCTGACACATTTCACCTAGAGTTGTTGTTATTTAACATTTTCCCTGCGTCGGTTCGTATTTTAAGTACTGTGTTAGTTGTTATATGCTGCTGTAACACCACCCTTTACATTAAGAAAGTTCGTTAGTTACCTGTTACATTTATATTTCAGTTTAGCTTTACGAGTTGTTCTTTTGCTTCCGTATTTACATCCTCAATAAGCAGTTGCTCTTTTCCGATCCTATTACCGATAAATCTGCATTCTATTCATCGTGTATTGACCCTGGTTACCCCTACTACTGAACCCCCTATACTATTTACTAAAAGAACACCCTCCACCAATTGTCTACCTACAAACCCCATACCCCTCACTAATTATTTTCCCTTTTTGCATTCTCTTAATAATTTTTTGCACCCCCCAGATGCAGTAGTTGTCACGATCCTCCTACCGGTGCTGGCTAGGTCTATGTTGAGGAAGGGCAGTTTTGTTGATTGCGTTTCCATTGCACACCTTAGAGCTCCAGTAGACACAGTTCATTGGCCAGAATCTCTGTCTAGTAGGAGGGTGCACGGGCAGTGGAACACAGGGAATCAGCTAATCGACATGTGACGAGCAACAGTCAAGAGAATCAGCGGGTGGGCAGATATTTGTATGTTTCTCCTTACGCTAAAGGACCCAGGATTCAAAGGAGTTCATTTTTATCCTCCAGGACAACCCTTACCAGATGTTGATCACTCAGTAACCCTGCCAGTAAACCTTGCATCACACTACCCTCTATGCAGGCTGGAACATGGAGATCCCAGGTCTATCTCTCTGCTTGAAATCTGATGGCTCTCATAGCAGGGCTGTAGCCAGGGTCATATTCACAACCAACAGTGTCCCTGGGTCGATTACAGTCGCAGGTCCAGCCTACCTTTCCTTCCATTCTGTGATTTCCTGGGGCGATTGCAGAGAACCTCTGAATTGAAAAGTGCAGTGGTGTCAGTCTGTCCGGGCAGCAGTGCTGCTCAGTGCACCTGCTTGGTACCTGTGCTCTGAACTGCTCCTACCAGTTTCTGGGAGAGAGTTTAAGGGTTGCTGTCTACGTCTCAAGTGCAAACAATATATATGTCTTAAACCAGAATACACCAGGTTCTGTGTTTTGCTCCTCTTTGTGGTGAACACAATGCCTCCACACGATCCCTCTCAGTGACAGCGAAGCAGAGGCGGGTCGGGAATACTCCTTGTTGAGGGGCCTATTTGGAATCTGCTCCTTGCCCACTTGTTCAGAAACAGTAAGCAGGCCTGTTTCTCTTTGAGGACTCCACTGCAATCTTTTTCTTCTTGCTGGCGTGCAGCAGTGGTAGAGGATTCTGTTGGGTCTACTTGAGTGGTTTCTGTCTGTCGTGTGTGAGGCGGAGCAGGATATATTTCCAGTTTTGTGATTCATGCAAGTCGTGCTATAGGGGTTCAGACAGATACTTTTTCCCCCCCAATATTTCCCTAATGGATGTATCTGTGCATGTGCGCACAGGAGCTGCAGAGTGTGCATACAGTGCCTTTATTTTCAAAAGTACTTGTTTCACCATGTGTCTAAATGGAGCTTAATTCTCTGCTATTAATTCTGTTGACTTTCGTGTTAAATCCTGTGGTAGGAGCTTCTCTCTCTTAATTCTAGGTAACAGAACATAAATGCACCTTCACATCGAGGAGGGGGAGGGCTCCACATTCCGGATGCCATACAATAAAGAGATGCCTGCCCAGTAAGGGAATAGCCGGGCTCACAGCTGTAATTTACAGATGTTCCAGTGGTGAACGCTGCCGAGGCCTGGATGCTAGGCTTCCCGTTGGCGATGGCTGGAGGAGAGGGACACTGCGGCACTGCAAGGAGGAAAGAGAATTTTAACTCAACCAGAGCTCATGCAGGCTAATCTATAGAGGGGAAAAGATCCTCATGTGCATATTGAATCATGCCCAACACAAGAGCAGTGAGGCTAAAGCACACCTGGGGTAAAGTCACCTACCTCCATTCCCTCCACTCCACCTCATTCACAGCCCCCAAATACCTGTAAAGCCTGATGACACAATCCTGCTTCTTGACACCCACAGACATGTTCCCAGGCATCTTAGTAAGGCTTCAAGGGCTATTTCCACTGTATATTTTGGGTTTACTTTGGGAATCCCACCACTTTGGGATGATTCATTGGTTGTATGGTTGTATAGGAGGGGGGTTAGGTGGGCAAACCTGGCCAGGACTCAGTTCTTCAGGGATTTTCTTGGAGAGTGGATAAGCCCAGAAACTATGGAAAGGAGCATGGGAAACACTGGGATAGCTACACAGATATTTGAATTCTCTTTTTCAGATCTCAAAACTAATCCCAAAATCCTTTTGGCCTCAACGCTCAGCCCTCCCAGATCTTGCTCATCACAATGGGATCAAAGATAACCCACCATCAAAACCTTAATCAAAAACTTACTTCTTTCACAGACAGGGACAGGAGGATCCCATCTACCATCATCTTGGCACCGAGCCTTGGGGCTACCGCTCAAGGTGTAACCAGAGTCGCATTCAAACACAACTATGTCTCTGGGTCTGTAGGTAGGCTGTACCCCATTGGTTCTGCCATTCTCCACTTCTGGGCTTACGCATGTCACTGAAAGGGAAAGCATAACAAACCCTGTAGACTCTAACACACGTGCAGGATGGAATGGACTGAGCCATTTCCTTTCATAAGTCTTTTACTGTACTTCAATTTCATAACTATTTCTATACTCTGACATCCTCTTGTCACCTGTGTCAGTTCTTTCAGCATGAACATTACCCAGCTGCGCACGCAGAACCATTCACCACTGGTACAAGTAGATACAATTCCACTGAAGTTAAAGAAGCTCCTCTTGCCAGAGGTGACTTTTGGCCTGTCTCTCTCACTGGAAGGTTAGTCCCCAGCTGTGGAATTTGCTGAATTGGTGGCTTGTCTCAAAGCTCTTGTGGTCTCAATTTAAATCCTTTTACATGTCTGATGCACCGAGCATGGCAAAGAGAAGCAGGAAACCGAACAGAAACACATCTTCACATTGAGGGTGGGGGTTGCTCCAAGCTCCAGATGCTGAACAAGAAAATGATGCCTCCCCAAAAAGGGAGTAGTCAGGATCACAACGGTAATTTACAGACACTCATCAGTCAGAATTTAAAGCAGGCGCCTTTAAGCATCATATTTTGGGCAACTAAAAATCACTTGACAATTTAGGGTAGCTATTTAGTGTGTTACATTGCAAGTCCTAACGGCCTACTGCTTTTCTGAATCTTTTACTCATTTGTAACCAGGGCCAGCTCCAGGCACCAGCCAACCAAGCACGTGCTTGGGGCGGCACTTTGGGGCGGGGTGGCCCTCTTTTTTTTGGGGGGGGGGGGTTCGTCGGGGGCAGCACTGGAAGGGGTTTTTTTGTTTGTTTCGGCGGCACCGGGCTTGGAGGGCAGGGCTTCGGGCAGGGCAGGACTCAGGGGCGGGGGCTTGGCGCAGCGCTTGGAGGTGGGGCTTTGGGCAGCGCAGTGCTGGGGGGCAGGCGCTTGGTGTGGCGTGGCTCTTGGGGGGTTGGTGTGGCACAGCGCTCAGGGGGGCGGGACTTCGGGCGGCACAGCGCTAGGTAGGGCAGGGGATTGGCACGGCATTCGGAGGTGGGGCAGAGGCTTCCGGCAGCGCTTCCCTGGGGCGGGTGAGGGCTTGTGCGGTGCTTAGGGGTGGGACTTCAGGCAGCGTGGTGCTCAGGGGTGGGGGGGTACGGCGGGGCGCCACTCTTCTTTTTTGCTTGAGGTGGCAAAAAAGTTAGAGCCAGCCTTGTTTGTAACAATCTCATCCCCACCCCATTATAGAAAAGAGGTTGACTGCAAGACCAGTTTGGGGGCAAAAACAAAAAAAAGTTAGTTCATGATCATTCAGTATGCAGGAACGAGAGGGTCGTATTCCACATCCAAAGGAAGAGTGAAAAGCATGTGTAGTAACTGGAAGGATTGCTCAAAATTGATAGAAATTTCAAGTTAATTGTGAAATTCAGCAGAGGAAGCAGAAGTACCTGCAAATGCTGCGGTGGACCAAGAAGTTATTGAAAATCATCTTCTAAATCACTTCCAGTTCCCATTTCAAGATGGGACATACATGAGGATCCTGAGCAGAGGAAGATAAAAGCGCTCTGCTTCCACCTTTAAGTTACAGAAATTCCCCTCAGAAGACCCACAGCTCTTGCAAACTTGGGTCACTTCTCACAGCTGGTGCAGTTTGAGGAACTATAACCTCTAAAGGCATTGTGAGGAAGCACAAGGATTGCAGCAAACAGAAGGGACAAAGTTACTCACCTGGCGTCCCCACTGCTCTCAGAGCCCTGCCAGCACTGCCCCCAACCTGGTTTGTTTCTTATTCTCTGGGTCTGTTCCTAACAATTGGGACCATCCACTTCTCCCATCAAACCAGTCTGTAAAGTCTCTTGATTTGAGGTGAGCATCAGGCAAGACAGATCCAGACTGGGTTAGTGTTGGAGGTGCTCACAGATCAGACAGAAGGGAAACCTGTTTCTACATGCATAATACGAACAAATCAAGAGTTTTGACACTTGCCTTGCTCACAGACCGGCAAAGGTGGATCCCACGTGTCATCAGTTTGGCACTGACTCAGACTGTGACCCTTCATGGTGTAGCCGGGATCACACTCAAAGGTAACATTGTCTTTATACGAATAGACACGTCTGTCATCAGATACTTTTCTTCCATTCTGGATCTGCGGGGCTGGGCATCTAACCTCTGAAAAGGAAACGCTTTCTGTGAAACAGGGCCAGAGAGGAAGACAAAAAATCTCTGCACCCTACTCAGCTCTCAAACCATGCTTAGACTTTACCCTGTAACTTGTTGCACTAGTCTATATTATTCCCACTTGAAAATACAGTAAGCTGTGTGTCTAGCTATGCCAACAGCGCCAGACCACCGTGATGTCAGAAATAAGTTAACCCTTGCTGTTGGAATGGGTCAGTGGTGTGAGGGGACTGCACAGACAGAGTGGATTCTTTGGCCCAACTGCTGCAGTTCTTCCAAACCTCCCACACAACACAACCAGCACACGTACTCAGCACAGGCACACACAGCCTCTCATCCCTCAGTTCCTTCCTGCACAAACTAACACAAATATCCCAGTGCCATACACAGTTGCCTATGTCATTGGATTAGGGTTTCTTAGAGCCATCTGTTTGGGGTGCAGAGCACCTAGGACAGTGGCCTGGGCATGCAATCTAGAAACTTACACCCACCACCTCACCGACTAACATTCCCCAGCGTCACCCTTTGCCGCTAGGGTTAAAGACCTTTAACGGCATTCCTATACAGCTGTGAGCCTAGCTGCTCTGCTAACAAAGCTGCTCTACGGGTGCATCCAAAGGTACCAGTTTCCACCTCAAATCTTCAGCCCTGCTCTGGAGCTATTCACTCGCTAACATGAATCCTGGAAATCTTGCAGAGATGTTGGCACAGGCAGGCACACTAAGTGCAGGGATTTAACTGGAGTCTCACATTTCTGGGTTTGTCTGAACCTGGACTTTCTATACGTAAAAGAGCAGAGCTGGGAGGCCTACACTGAATCAAAACCCACCTCCACACCGAGGGGGACGCGCACTCCACTCTCCATTTAGCCCGTCCTTGGTTGTACAGTGAATAGAGGCCTCTCCAGTGAGCGGGTAACCACTGTCACATTTGTAGGTTACAACTGACCCATAAGAGAAGACATCCATTATCACCCCAGTGTGCCTTCCATTGGGGATGTCAGGAGGCGGAAGACACGGAATACCTGGAGAGACACAAGATATTTAGAATTGATACTGGAAGGGAAGCAGCTCCAGTTACTTGATCTGCTAAAGAAAACTAGCTGCACTAGCTATGAAACCACTAGAATGATCTAGCCCAACAAGAGATGGCCCAGGGATGTCTAAGTTGATTGGGCACTGAAGTTACATAACTCACCAAACTGACTTACTAAGACACGGGCTAATTGTCCAGACACATGCACTGATCATCAGAGCTTTAGGCACATGGGACCCCAGTAACAAGAGAGTGCTGAGATAATGCAGAATCGGTCATTACTACACTCGGCTGATGCAGCAACGCATGGTTGGTCAAGGGACATCTACACAGAACACGTCACTGGACATTGGCAATAGTGGGAGGGATGAGCTGGAGTGCCGACGAGAAACACAGTCAGGAAAGTAACTGAAATACTTTCCTCATGCACTGGATTTTCTAAATGGACAACCAACCAAATTCTCAATGACTGAGGGACAATCTCTACTCATTGATATATTTTGCTTTCCACAACTAAATCTCTGTGCAACTTTCATGAGTGATGTATCCAAGTATTCGGATTTGAGTATCTAAACTCTACTGTTAAATCAATTCACCTAAATATGGGTTATTGCTGATCATGTGTCATATGACTTTTAAAAACTAACTTTATATTTGTGGATAATCTAAGCACTATACCCAGATGTACAGAGACTCTTTTCCCAACTTAGGTATTACATAATTTTTTAAGATTAGCTTCAATAACATTTTAATATCTTACTGATGAGTAGACTGGTTTTCAGATTCATGGTTGATTAACAACAGAAGCTATTCACAGAAGGAAGGGAACTTATCTCACTACTGTTCTCTACCTGTAGTTTGAGACTGCCCTTTCATGGGCTACTTTCACTTCTCTGTCCCAGCAAACGACAACCTTTGTTTCTCAGAGACATTTGCTAATACACTGGTTCTCAACCAGGGGTACATGTACCCCTTGGGGTACGCAGAGGTTTTCCTGGGGTAAATAAAGATAATGGATTTCAAGAAGGCAGACTGTAGCAAACTCAGGGAGTTGGTAGGTAAGAGCCTAGGGGAAGCAAGTCTAAGGGGAAAAACAACTGAAGACAGTTAGTAGTTTTTCAAAGAGACATTATTAAGGGCACACGAGCAAACTATCCCAATACATAGGAAAGATAGGAAGTATGGCAAGAGATCATCCTGGCTTACCCAGGAGATCTTCAATGATCTACAAATCATAAGAGTCCTACAAAAAGTGGAAAATAGCTCAAATTACAAAGGATGAATATAAATAAATAACACAAGTATGTAGGGACAAAATTAGTAAGGCCAAGGCACAAAATGAGATCAAACTAGCTAGAGATGTAAAGGGTAACAAGAAAACATTCTATAAATACATTGGCAGTAAGAGGAAGACCAAGGACAAGATAGGATCATTACTCAATGAAGGGGGAAAAACAATAACAGAAAATGTGGAAATGGCAGAGGTGCTTAATGACTTCTTTGTTTCCTTTTTCACCAAGAAGGTTGGTGGGGATTGAACATCTAACATTGTGAATACCAGTGAAAAAGAGGTAGGATTAGAAGAGGCTAAAATAGGGAAAGAAGAGGTTAAAAACTACTTAGACAAACTGGATGTCTTCAAGTCACCAGAGCCTGATGAAATGCATCCTAGAATTCTCAAGGAGCTGACTGAGGAGATATCTGAACCATTAGCAATTACCTTTGAAAAGTCATGGAAGACAGGAGAGATTCCAGAAGACTGGAAAGGGGCAAATATAGTGCCCGTCTGTACAAAGGGAAATAAGGACAACCCAGGGAATTACAGACAAGTCATCTTAACTTTCTGTACCCAGAAAGATAATGGAGCAAATAATTAAGCAATCAATTTGCAAACATCTAAAAGCTAATAAGGTGATAAGTAGCAGCCATCATGGATTTGTCAAGAAAAAGTCGTGTCAGACCAACCTGATAGCTTTCTTTGACAGGGTAACAAGCATTGTGGATGGGGTGGAAGTGGTAGACGTGGTATATCTCGATTTTATGTAAAGCTTTTGATAATCTCTCACATGACCTTCTCATAAAGAAACTAGGGAAATGCAACCTAGATGGAGCTACCATAAGGTGGGTGCAAAAGTGGTTGGAAAACTGTTCCCAGGAAGTAGTTGTCAGTGGTTCACAGACATGCTGGAAGGACATAACAAGTGGGGTCCTGCAGAGATCAGTTCTGTGTCCAGTTCTGTTCAATATCTTCATCAATGATTTAGATAACGACATAGAGAGTACATTTATTGCGGTTGCGGACGATACCAAGCTGGGAGGGGTTGGAAGTGCTTTGGAGGACAGGATTGAAATTCAAAATGTTCTGGACAAACTGTAGAAATGGCCTGAAGTCAATAGGATAAAATAAAGACAAATGCAATGTAATCCACGTAGGAAGGAACAATCAGTTGCACACATACAAAACGGGCAATGTCTGCCTAGGAAGGAGTACTGCAAAAAGGGATCTGGGGGTGATAGTGGACCACAAGCTAAATATGAATCAACAGTGTAACGCTGTTGCAAAGAACAGGGCACATCATTCTGGGATGTAGTAGCAGGAGTGTTGTAAGCAAGACATGAGAAGTAATTCTTCCACTCTACTCCACGCTGATTAGTTATCAACTCGAGTATTGTGTCCAGTTCTGCGCACCACATTTCAGGAAGGGGGTGGACAAAGTGGAGAGAGTCCAGAGAAGAGCAACAAAAATGATTAAAGATCTAGAAAACATGACCTATGAGGGAAGATTGAAAAAACTGGGTGTGTTTAGTTTGGAAAAGAGAAGACAGAGAGGACACGGTAACAGTTTTCAAGTCTATAAAAGGTTGTTACAAGGAGGAGGGAGAAAAATTGTTCTTCTTAGCCTCTTAGGATAGGACAAGAAGCAATGGGCTTAAATTGCAGCAAGGGAGGTTTAGGTTGGACATTATGTAAAACTTCCTAACTGTCAGGGTGGTTAAGCACTGGAATAAATTGCCTAAGGAGGTTATGGAATCTCTGTCATTGGGGATTTTTTTAAAAGCAAGTTACACAAACATCTGTCAGGAATGGTCTAGATAATACTTAGTCCTGCCATGAGTGCACGGGACAGCACGAGATGACCTCTCAGGGTCCCTTCCAGTCCTACAATTCGATGATAAATCAACTCATCTAGATATTTGCCTAGTTTTACAACAAGCTACATAAAAAGCACTAGCAAAGTCAGTACAAACAAAAAATGCATACAGTGACTTGTTCATGCTGCTTTATAGACTATACACCGAAACATTAGTACAATCATTATATTCCAATTATTTATTTTATAATTATATGTGGTAAAAATTAGAAAGTAAGCAATTTTTCAGTAGTACGGTGCTAGTAATTTTTATGGCTCATTTATTAAGCAAGTAGATTTGAAGTGAGGTGTAATTTAGGGCTACACAAGACAAATCAGATTGCTGAAAGGGGGACAATAGTCTGGAAAGGTTGAGAGCCACTGGCCTAGTATACAGGAAGTCCGGCATCTCCACGCTTTCAGGAGGAGTTTTATATAACACTCTCTCGAGGAAGGGACTTCACTGTGTACTGTTTTAAAATCAAGGTGTTCCATCCCAATCAAATACAGAAAAAACACATATTTTCCTGCTGCACAATAAACTGGTGTCCACACTACCAGGGCACATGCATGCCTTGAAGTGCAGGTAATGAGCTTCTTGTCTAATTTTGGATTAATACAAATCCCTATCGGGCACATCTGTTACTTTATTTAAAAATGCAGAATGGCCAATAACCATCCTGGTAGCCATGTTAGTCTGGATCTGTAAAAAGCAACAAAGAATCCTGTGGCACCTTATAGACTAATAGATGTATTGGAGCACCAGCTTTTGTGAGTGAATACCCACTTCCATCAGACACACAAACATTGCTGCCATACTAAGCTCAGTACCTCTTTCATTTACTCAGTTGTCAAAGAAAGACTAAGTTCTTACGAAACGAGAAACGTCTTCCAGGGATAAAAACCCCTTCACACACACCTATCAACCCAAGATGCTCCTGTGGTTAAGGTACCTGGGACCTGGAGATCTGGATTAAAATTTTGGCTCTGTTACTGACCAACTCTCTATATCACCATGGGTACATCACTTAATTTCCCTTTCTCAGTTCTCCCTCGCGGAAGTGGGGATCATAAAGCTTCCCTACCCATTTATTAACATTTAAGAGGCAAGCAGATAAGAGACACAAGTGCTCACGTTAGCACCTGGACCGATATTTGTAATTTACTTACGCTCACAAATGGGAACTTCACCACTCCACACAACACGCATGCCATAAATCACACATTGTCTGTAAGGCTGTCCAATCAACCGGTGCCTGGAGTTAAGCAGATGGGGTTATCAGTTGTTACCTAGTCCTTTGGTGTACGAGTTCTCCTGTGAAGCTCAGCTATCTGGGAAGTTCTTCTCCCGAGCAACAGCAGATGGGAACCAACACCAACTACCGAGTGATGATCATAAGAGAAAAGGCTCCTTGCCAATTCAGAACTCCCCAGCCCCCTGTAGAATTAAACCATGGAACAGAATCCTATGTAGGCCCAATGAGCTGGCATTCTTTGAGCCAGAGGATCCAAATGTTCTTCCTGTGCCCTCAAGTCCTTCTCACCACATCAGCAGGGACATCCCCTGCCACGGAATCACAAACCACATGCAAACTAGTAACATCTGCACTTTGGGGCAGGTTGTTGGGGGGTTATTATTATGTCTGCTCCATTTTGGTTTTATAATTTTTGCGTTAGAGTGGATAGGTTTTTGTGGGCCACGCAGACCCAGCTGGGGTCTGGCTAGCTTGAGATAATCAGTCATCCTAGTCGCAACCCATCCAGGTGCTATAAGCCACCGCATCACACAGATCCATATGCACAAACATTGCTGAATAAAACAATGCAGAGCTGGGTCTAGAGTTCAGCATCAGCAGCTGCTATGGCCGTTTTCTGTGACATGGGACTTTATGTGAGAAGAGATTCTTCCTTTTTCCAGTAGAGACATGACACTCTCTACAAATGTTCCAACCCGTCCTGCAGACCTCTGCTTTTCAGGCTGCTGAAGCACTGTCTCAATCTTTCAAAGGAGGGGGCAGGCAACAGCCCTTATGCCACCATATCCCCAAAGCTGTAACTCAGACGGCTCTCCGAGCTGGGTTTGTCCTTGGAGATAGATGGAAAGTTAGCCACGGAGCCCCTGCTCTGCATGGCCCTGAGGAAAGGCAGCCATTTGAAATTATTCAGAAGAACTGTTCCCATGTCAAACCAGGGGTAAAATCCAAGAGAAATTCCAGGGTTTGCCCTGGTCACTTGGATCCTACTCTCCACAGGAGACCTCTGTGCTCACCCAGCACCTGCAGGCAGAGCATTCAGCTAGCCAAATTGCAACTAAAGTTTGTACAATAAATGGCAGAGGGTGACTGAAGAAAAAAGGGAGGGTTATGCCAATCCATCTTTCCCTGCATATAAAAATGATACTGATTGAGTTAAGAAGATGGAGTGCTGCTTCAGTATGGAAGAATAAACTGCTTTCAGGAGTTGGGGGAATAAGAGGATATTCACTTGTGTTCCACAGCTGCAAGCTAAGCATAAGTAGTCAGCTCAGGCAGTTTGAAACTCACCCGTCTTCACATGCGAAGTGGACCGTTGACCCAAATTGGATATCTGTTATAATAACTCTGCCGTTCTCTGGCTCTCCGGGATGACCACACGATTTCTCTGGTAGAGAACAAGGCAAGGAATAAGCTTCTCTCTTTCAATGCAACAATTATCCCCAAGATCTGTCCATATTTAACATTCACCAAAAAGACGTCATTTAGAAGAGCCCAGAACAGACATAGCTAGAGAGCTTTACTAGTTACTATTAACTATTTAAAGATACGTTACATTTTTGCAGCGTGGATACAACTTTGTGCCTTTAAGACCTTTTTCTAACAACAAAACCAAAATATTCACTTTTACAGAACTCGAGTGCTTCTGACCACCTTCCATTTTCAAGGCATGTAATAGCGGGTTGTAGCTGTGGGTTTCTTCCATATCCAGGCCGACACATGTATTTTGCAGTCTTCCCAACGGAAAAGTAATTCTGATTTTTATACTCTTTCCTCAGCTCAGCAAAACTTAACCTCATTGGGACTCCACAGCCAACTAGCAAGAAATGAAACACACATGAGAAAGAAAAGCCACATCTACTGTGCTGGTACATAAATTGCAAACATAGCAGGTGCAGGCAGATAAAACAACAGTTTTACAAAGGCCATGTCTACACTACCACGTATGCCGGCAAAAGACCCCCTGAGTGACATACATTTCTCTGGGCATAAGTGGTAGTGTGCACAGCGCTATGTGCTTCTTCCGCCAACATACCTACCACTGCTCACTGGGGTTATTTTTTTCCATCAAAGGGAATGCTCTCTCCCGTCGGCACAGAGAAGCCACATGAGCAATCTTACAGCAGCACAGCTGCATTGGTACATCTGTGCACCTGTAAGCTCGCTAGTATAGACATGGCCAAAAAAAGAACTGAGGATCTAGCTCATAACATTCTTCCAGATAATTAAACTAGTGATTAACACACACACACCCCCATTCCCATCTGGTTAGCTCAGTGTCATAAATTATGCCCTTGCTCAGTGATACTATCAGCTAGAGACTAAATAATTATAACTGATCCCTTCTGGCCTTAAAATATATGAATTAATTCCCCACTGTAACCAGATCCCTTAAGTCCCAGTCTAGTGCTTGCTCCACTAGACCTCACTCCCTCCTTCCTCTGAATCAGGCTGGTAAGCTAGAACAAAACATCTCATGTTTAATATTTACATGTTAGCCCCCAATTCTACAACTGTCCCAAACAAGCAGACCCCTGAGCATAGTGACAGGTAATTGCAGGAGCGGGATGTAAGTGTTTACACTAAAGCATTTCTATAAAAAAATGAATATTCAGCCTGAGTTCTCCAGTCTCTATTAGCTGGGTTGGTGACTATTTCCCACCTACAGTTTTGATTGTGTACACGGAGCACCTGTTAGCCTGATGTTCTGCAAATCTTTCCATGCCTTTAGATGGATGCTTGGATATATTCCCACAGAAAAACCTCTCACCCTGCAAACTCAGAAAACAGGGTACTGATACTTCATATATATTGATTTCCAACTTTAAAAAAAAAATCAAGATTATATAAATGTAACAAAAAAGTCTTTACTAAACAGGGGTTAAAATGCCCCAGTCTGTGCCTGTTCCTCTCTACATATGAACTTTGATACTTTTTATTAATTAATATCTAATCAAACTACTCACACCAGTCCTATTACATTTTCTTTAATTCTGTCTTTTATTCTACTAACTTTTCCCTTTGAAATTAGATTCCATTATAATTTTTCTCTCTTTCTTTCTTTTTCTTTCTTTCTTAGGGCTTTATATTCATGCCTGTAGTACCTGACCACTTCCCATGTTCGATGGATCAGCAGATACAGGTGCAGCTGGAAGACATAATGGAACCTCCTGTGTGACTCCTTTCCAAAGTTATAGGAAACACTGTTTAAAGTGGGCTTTTTTGGAGAGGTTCGGTTATAGGAAATGGCGCTCGAGTTCTACTGCTTGCTTTGCTATTTTTACACCAGCCCTGAAGGTTCTCCACTTCCCTAAAATTATTAGCAGCTTACCTGCAGACTACAAGAAAAAATGATCATTCCTCTTATTTAGAACAATTATTGGAAAGAAATGTAAGGGAAAATAAAAGGTTTGCCACTACAAAAATGAAATTTCTGAGTTTTCTGAATTCAAGGCAGATATCAAACTCCTTTATCAGTCAGATTTTAACAGCCTGAAGGCCACTGAAATACCACAATGACATCTGCAAAATTATAAATCACTGTTGGGTTTCAGAACTGATGGGACACAAACAAAATAAAAAGTTATGGTATGAAGACTCACAGTATAACACTGACATAAAAGCCTTACCCTGAAACAAGAGTCACTGCTGCAGTCTCCTAGCCAATTTTAATAATACTGGACACTTAGCATTTTATGTTGTCACAATCCTGTAGGATTATTAACTAGTTGCAGGATCAGGATTGAAGCGGTTACACTAAAGAGTTTCCATAAAAAAAGGAATATTACATCTGGCCTCCCGTCTCTATGAAGAGTCTTAGCAGATATTCTCCTCCAAGAAGTGGAGCAACCATTATCAGGATAAAACAAAGGCATTCTTCCCAAATAAAACTTCATTCATTAGCTAAGTAACCCTACAGTTTAATGCAGTGAACAAAGGAATAGGGTACAACTATGTAATATTTTAATTCTTCACGTATCTTTCACTTCTGCAAATGAACGGTAGTGGTTTGACAGTGCTGATCAACCTACTATATTTATCTATGTATAAAGTACTACTTCTATTTCAAAAATACAGTGCATCAAAGCTCACTTCCCACATCCTCATGATAAATGTCATTGCAACAATGACATTCTTTAGCTAGTCAGCCAGTCACAACTGGGTGAAATTCCATAGTCCCGGGTTAAATAAGACTCTGGTGGTTGTGAGTGGGGAGTTATGCTTGAGTAAGGTAATTCAGAATTTGATCTGCTGACCTAAAAGAACAAACAAGCAGCTGAGCAGCACCTTTTACCTTAGAATCTCAAAACACTTCTTTAAGCCTATGGCTACATTCCAGAGGCAGAGTACTTAGACCCGTTTCCCAGATGAGCAAAAGGAAAGCACAGAAAGAAAAAGGGCCTTGCCCACCTGACAATGAATCTGGCCAGCCTAGTTTCACTGTCCCAAGGGGCGTGAAGGGCCAAATGTAACCCAGCAGCATAGAGGGAGAGAGACACAAGAGATGGCTTTGTGACCATTCTTTCCACTTTAAGATCCCAGGAGGGCATGGATAAGGCAAGGGGAGAGCTGCTGTCAATACATGGCCTTTAATCCTGGTGTGTCCTTCTAGAATCTGACATGGCCCCATTGGAGTCGGCGCGCTGGGCACCAACCTTCAGAGGTACCAAATTCCCCCTTTTTTGTGGTGGTGTTGGGGGGTTGCCGAAAACACTTTCCCCGAGTGATAAACCACCCAGGGCTGGCTCCACTCACCTGCATGCACCTGCCAGGGGGCAGGGAGGGAAGAAAACCGACAGAGAGCGAAGCGGGGAGAGGGAGAAATGGGCCCGGGCCGGAGCGGGGAGCAGGGAAGGGAGAAGGAGAAGAGCAGAGGGATGCGCAGGGCTCCAGCATGAGCCCCTCACCTGCATCCTGGGCGGCAGCAGCCAGGAGCGCAGCGAAGCCGCCCAGCAGGCGGAGAAGGAGCAAGGCGCGTCGCATCCTCCCGCCCCGCTGGGTAGCAGCGAGTGGGCCCCCGGCCGCGGGCCGGCGGAGATATCCAGGCAGCCGCCTCCGCCCCGGGGGAGGGACCAGGGCGAGGCGGCGGTGCCAGGCGGGGGCTTTCCACGGGCGGCGTGAGAGAAACTAGCGCTGCTCCCCCCCCCGGAAACGGGCAGGTGGCGGGACATGGGGGGGCCCTGCGAGCCCCGGGGCCGGGCTAATCACTGTTCCGCTGAGCCCGCGTGTGCGGGTCACTCCTCGGTGCGAATTTTGCGCCAGGCGCTGCAGGTGCATTCCCGGCTCTCACCAAGGGGGGGATTTTACCATGTGCAGATGGGGCGGGGGTCTGGGCCATAAAACGTGGGAGGAAGCACAGGCTGAAATCCAGGGCCGGTTGAAATCAAGGGGCAGGGGATCTCTGTCATTTACTGCTGCGGAGCGGGGTTTTCACCTTTTTTCCCTTTTAAAAATCTAGCCCCAAAGTCCAACCGTCCGTTAAGTTGCCGCTTTATCACAAGTCTCACATGAGTGAGCGAGTGTTCTCAGATCCCCCAGGCTCCTGCAAACAAAAGATTATGAGACTATCCACTTCCATTAATAAAATACTCATAGTTACTTGAGTGACCAAGAGGCAAAAAACCCAGACCCCAGAAGTGTACTTTTAAAAGCATCATCTCAGGTTTTTTAAAAGCAGCCTCTGTTTTTGGAGGCCTGAGTTGGGTTTTCTAAAGACTTGGCAATTCTGCCATTGCTGATGGCATTTACATTTGCCAATTGACATTTGAAAAAGCTTGGAAATTCAAGGGAACAGCCTTGCTAGCAGGTGTCACTAAACTACTGTATGGGCCCTTTCTTGGATGGAGACTGTTTAAACGGGGGAATTTTTGCAGAGTGAATTCTCTGTTATTGCTGCAAAAAGCGAAGTTGCTCAGCTGTTGCAACGACACCGGCATTTACTGTGATTGCCTTGTTCAACAGAACAAAGAGGGTGGTTACCTGTAAATTTACTAAGAAGGGCTTGTTCCTTCTTCCCAGACCACCCTCTTAGCATGGTCATAAGTAACCCCCCGGGCAGGGCAGAAAGCTGAGACGATGCAAATAGCAGAAAAAAAGGCACAAGAACAAAACTAAGGTAAATGTGTAGCTGGGAGGATTTTCCTCATCTATGAATAAGTCAGTTAGAATTGTGCAGTTCATGAGCAACTCCAGGGATGTGGCACTTACAGGTGGTGCTCGTAAGTCCTGCACTAGTACCGGTGCTGTGGAACTAGCTGAAGAGGAGCATGCTGTCTATCCAGGGCTTCAGTTGCATTTCTTTTCATGCATCTCTCTTTCCTCAAAGTCAGCCCAAGAGGCAGGTATCTAAAATCCATTCTGTCAATCAAGGAACATGCACAAGGTTGAAGTTTCTATCCCATATTTAAAACTGCATGCACTGGGTTAGCTAGACCTTAATCTTCTCCTGCAGATTCAAGTTAAAAAACAACACACACACCCCACTTACTGCCTGCAGAAACTTTAGTCTAAGCACAAATCACTACCAGGCTGAACTAATAATACCCTTCATCGATACACTTTGCTTTCCACAACCCAATCTCTGTACAACTTTTCATGAGTTATGTACTCGAGTATTTGGATTCTAATATCTAAACTGTATTGTTTATTCTATTCACCTTAATTTGGGCTTTTGCTGATTATGTACTCTTATGTATCATGATTTTAAAAAAGTGTTTGTGGATAATCTAAACACTACACCCAGATGTACAGACACTTTTCCCAACCTAAGTATTATGTAATTTTTTTTAAACATTAGCTTTAATAAAATTTGGAAATCTGTTTTATTTCACAATCCCTGCCCCTCACTAACCTTTACCAAATTTGGTACATTTCTACACATTGTTTACTATTTTCCTGCAGTTGAGAGGCCTCAACTCTACCTTAGAGTGGTTTTTTAACCATTTCCATTTCATAATCTCATTGTATGGAAAGCTGTGAGCACAATCACTATGCTACAGAACAGAGACAGACAGCTAATGTGACTCACATCAACTCCCCTTCATCTCAAGTCACTCCCAACAAATTTCAGTTGGAATTTTCCTCCTTAACTCACTTAGGCTCTTTTGAAAAATACCATTAATTGTGTTGAAAATGCCCATAGCACCCACTGGCCCATCTACACTACGCTTCCCAATGCTAACACCATTGATGGCCTTGTGTACACTGAGGGGTTGTCTACACTAACGCTGTAAATCTGAGTTACGCAAGTTACTTAACTGAAGTCAACATAACTTGGGTTGACTTACAGCTGTGTCTACACCATGCTGCATCAATGGGAAACAATCTCCTGTCAACACAGGTTCTGCCTCTCAGGGAGATGGAGTAGACATCAACAGGAGAGAACTCTCCCATCGACTTAGCATCTTCACCAGACCAACTAAAATTGACACCGCTGCATCAATTGCAGCCGCGACGATTTAGCCAGTAGTGTAGACATGGTCTGAGTCTTTGTCTTGCTTTCAGACACTAGTGGTCTGACACCAATACAGCTCCATCATGCTAAGCTGTAGTGTAGACAGGAAAACTGCCATAAACTGCAGTTTGCATTAGTGCAGTTTACACCTACCCGTGGTTGAAAACATAAGCTGCACTAGTGCAAAGCAAGGCTTAAGAGAGCAAACCTGATGCTACGCTGGGGATTTGAACTGCTAACTGAAAATCAGGACACATCCCCAGTGTAGCTGTGACCTTAGCAACAGTGGGAAAATTAAAACATCTAAATCCAGACACATCCTTCAGGTAATCTGAGCAAAGGCAAAGCGTCATTAGATTAAATATCTTTGCAGTTTCTAAGGAGTATCAGAAATCTGTTTCTATCACATAGATCCTAATCCTATTGTAACACAGGCAGGATTGAACCAACTGGCTGTTAGTGAAGGCTGTAGAGCAGACTCATTTTAGGTCTCTAAATCATCTCCGTGCCACTAGATGGGACAGACCACCACACCCAGGTGGTGTGTGGGTTACACGATCACACTTGCATTCAGTTTAGATAATAGCCTACTGCACAAGTGATCCCACAGAAGACACACACACTGTAGTTTCTTAACAGTGCATTGTTACAAGGCTGATAAAGTGCTACCCCTTGCTAGAAAGATCCATGCCCTGGTGGGGAGGGGGAGGATGGGGGGGTGCAAAAAAGTAGTACTAGTTTCATCTGCTCTGAAAAGCAGTGACCAGATCACAGTAGAAGGGTAGATTTCAACCACATTTTTACATTGCTATTGAGACAGTTTCTATTTTAATGCATAAGGGAAAAAAGAGTCAAGATCATATAGTCTTTGTACCATATTCCTTTTATTCAGAGAAATAACTTAAGTACAACAGAGAAATTCCAGTTTTTTTCATATGATAAATATGCAGATAGTACAGAATTTTACTTGGCAACTTGTATAAATACAAATAAATTATGTTTTCATTTATGACAAAACAGCTTTTGGTGATGAACACCTTCTCACAGCAGAGAATTTCCTGAATGTAATAAGCTTGCTTTAAATGCTACCAAACTTAATTTTCAAGTACTGAAAAATAAAAATAAGACATTTCATTTAGGGATGGATCATAGAAGAATTTGCTCACAAGTATAACCATTTTACTGCTTACTTATCAGAAAGTGCTCATAAGGAAACAGAGGTAGTTTATTTTGGCTCTAGGTACAAGCTTAACAAATTTGATAGTGTGGATTCTGAACACTTGAGTCTTACACACATCCACACACTTCACTCTGGGAAGTCACGCTGAACACAAGACTTGGGGTAAGAATAGTTTGGGGTTGTTTTTTGTTATTGTTTTTGGAGTTTCCTGGACATGAGAGCAAAGGAACACTCATTCTGGAGATCTGATTTAACAGAGGATAGATTTGAATTAACAAAAGCCTACAGCAGTTCAATGAGTATCTTCGGCATCATGAATCTGTATTTTAAAAGGGATAATAAGTACTTCAAGATAGAAACCTCCAAACAGAAATCAACAGGTTCTTGCTTGCAACAGCAAAATCCACAACGCTGAATACAACTGTAGTGAGAGGAATCTGGGATCATCAGAGAAGTTTAGTGCAATCATATGAGGTTTCCCTCAATTTTTCCATTTTCTTCCAATATCATGTTCACTGTCTGATGAACAAAGTAGTAATCAGCACTGCCAGAATGACAGGCATCTTTCCTGCAAAAGCAAAATAAAGAAAGTTATAACCAAAGTAAAAATGCATAATATCTTGACTTCACTCCAGAGGTTTAGGATAATGAGTTTTTTCATTTTATGTTCTGTCTGAAAGA
Organism: Chelonoidis abingdonii; assembly: GCF_003597395.2. NCBI lineage: Eukaryota > Metazoa > Chordata > Testudines > Testudinidae > Chelonoidis > Chelonoidis abingdonii. The sequence goes on from NC_133772.1 coordinate 13,184,195, forward strand.
CGTGTTTTGTTTGTGTTAATGTAACTCTAAAATAATTATAAACTAACTTCCAATTAAAGCACAGTTCATGGTGTTTCTTCTCAGAGGCCTTGTCCAAAACAGAAAAAAAAAAATCAATGGAGTAGAATTAATCTGTAATCAAAGTTGGCAAATTACAAAGTTAGCTATTACATATCCTAAATACATGAGAACTGGACAATCTACGATCCCTCCCCCTAACACTCAACTGTTTAGAGCACTGGAAAGGCAAGGGGGTCATCTATAACATAACACTGTTTCAGGACATATTAGTTTCTTCCACTGACTAATCATGTTCTAGAAGAACCTTATTCAACTGTACATCAAGAATACCACAGAGTACTGCTGAAGAGTTAACGGTACTTTTGTAGCTCTGTCAGGGCCCAGGGTTTCACAGTGAACCCACTATGAAACACACCAACACCATCTGAGCTCTTCAGCAGAGATTTGTTTAGCACCTTTCCTGCTGGAAAGCTCCACATGTACAATTATATCAGCTAAAAGTTGTAATATAAAGTCTGTATGCTGCTACTCCTCTACTGAATGAAGTCTCAGATTTAAGGATATAATTGCAACCTTACACCAGAAATGAAAATCCAACATGGGCTTTGTATCATTAATATTCTTCTGAAGAAAATATTTGTTCTTGTATTATCAAAACAGTAATATACTGAAATAACATTTATATGTTAGACAGAGATGTTAATGATAAGTTACATCACAAGGACATAAGGCACACAATGCATTCATAACTGCTGTAGTTGACAAAATGGTTACATAGAAATAGAGAATTTAGTGAATATTCACAGAAGTGTCACATTCAAAATATCTGTTTAGGTCACAGAAGAAAGGTAATCTAAAAGAGTAATTTATAGTCTCATTTTGATATGTTGCATTATGTTCTTGCAGATAATGGTTCATCAGACCTTCACCATGTTGTCACATTGATGTAAATATTTTCTATAAAAATACCTTTCAAGACCCAAGTTAGTTCCCCCCCGCCCCCACCACCACTCCTGTAGATCACTGAAGTGCTGATTTGCATCATATGGGCTGAACAGCAGGAAAGGAGAGAAACTAATTCAATAAAATATGGACTCTAGAATTCAAGAGTAAAAATCAAAGTTGCTTTTGCTTCTTTAAAGGAGGCTTTTTATATCCAAAGAAAACTGATGCTGAATCTTAGGAAAAATTTTGATGGCAATGGATTATTATTATTATTTTTTGGCAGAGGGGAAGGGCAAGTAGTGGAAGCCCTATTACCTGGAACTTTTAAAACTAGCATGGACTAAAATGGTAGGAAAAAGTGCTGCAGAGAACAATCCTGCCTTTGCTGGGACAGGATGATTCAACAGGTCCTCTGTGTCTCTCTCACTTCTGGATTTCTATAGTCATGTGTTTAACTGGCTTAAAAAATCCTTACATGTTATTTCCATATCATTAGATGATTAAAAAGTGAAAGCTTTTTTAAAAAGCTAGTTAATGCTATTTACTTTTGCATTTCTTTCAACGTACATGGGGAAAATTTACTTTCCAAGCACTAGCACAATGAAGCATTGCAGTGTTGCAAATTAAGAGAATGTTTATATCCAAACTTTCTAAAATTTATGTACAATTTTCTATTGAAAAACACAATTCTGTAAGAAATCCCATACAAGGAAAGATCTATATGCAATCTACCCAGCTGTGCCCCTTTTAAAGGAGACAGTTTTAACTCAAGCTTCTTATCAATATTTATATTCATATTTCTGCCAAACAAACATCCCCAGGGAACTGCAGCAAACAGAGGTGTCAAGCTTCAGGTTCACATGATTGGGTATTTAGGACTAATTTATAATTAGCGTACATGCTAGTACCCCTTTACTGAGGAAGTCTCAAATTTATTTAAGCATATTGCTCTTCTAGAAAACATTCAAAAGAGCTATTAATAGTTTGACAAGTGATTGGTCAATATGCGATTTAATTAAAGTCAAGTTTAAAGCTTAAAAGTGTTCCCTAAMAACTGAAGTTAAACCACTGGAAAAACCTATGGCTTTACTTTTTCAGACAGCCAACTGTCTCTGGGATTAAGTTAACACAAAAACAATACACAACATTAAACATCTGAGTTATAGATTTCAGTTGTGTGTTTAATCATTGTTCCTCATTTAAAAAAAAAAAAAAAGTGTGTGTTTTGACAAAAATGTTAGGTAGAACAAGCCACATTGTGCCATGTCCTGAATCAGGAACTGTTGGTCAGAATCCTGTTTCCTCACACAAAGTCATTTTTGTATGTGGGCTAGTCTTGGCATTGTAAAAATTGCAATGGAATGCAAGAAAGCAATGTACTACTTCTCTAACGTGTGTGTCTTTTCCTATTTAATAGACAGCTCTGGTTAAAATGTATAGGAGGACTAGTTACCTCATTTAGGATAGTTCTCTTCAAAATTGTCCTCAGTCAAATATTAGCAAGTCAGTAATTTTCATAGTCAGAGAAAGACTACATAGCAACATGCTACTTGCAAGTCATCTTAATATTGGATGTGTTTTATTCTGGCAGTAAAAGCCCATTTCAAATGTGAGCATCTTTTCTTGGGAACTTCCAACACTAAATATTATTCAAAAAGGTATTACTAATTGGGCTTCCGAATACAATATTACCTTCAACAAGCACCAGGCTTGACGATCATGATGAAAGTGCAATACAAGCATAAAAGTGTTGATTCAGAGGGTTAGTATCTAATAGCTCATGACTTGAATTGTATTGTGCTTGAGCACAACTGGTCAATGTGCCTCCTCTAAAAAAGCATTAAGAGGATATTGAAAATAAAAGGAAAGCTAAAAAGTTATACAAAGCAGAAAGGATCTCTAAAGTCAGTTACCTGTGTAGCTGGAGACAGCTCTAAATTAATAGTTGTAGGATGCTGCACATCTTATTTGTTTATCTCATTACTTTAGACATGACATGGGACACCACTGTGTTGTTAAAGGCTTATGATCTTTGGCCTTTGCTCAGAAGAAAGATAAATTAAGCCTCAGCACCAGAATTCTCAATTACCCTACAAAAAGTATTAGGCAGGTGCTTTGTTGAAATGTCCTGTAAGCTAAGAATGTTTATTATGTGAAGGGGAAGATTTGGGTCTCTGCCTACACAGGTAATAAGAATGGTTATACAGTAAAAAGCAGGCTCCACAGCATCTAAGATGTCTATAGCAAGGTCAGGGCTAAACACAAAGAAATTTAGATTGAAACTAGATCTTGGGTGCAAATCAAAGGCACTTCAGAATCAACTGAGCCCAAGGGAACTTTATTTAAATAGCAGTTTTTCAAATAGTAAATTTTTAAAGCAGTTTTAAAAAGCTTTTACACAGTGTTAATTCAAAATCTTCACTGCGAACGCTGTAGCGAGCAGAACTTGAACAGCCGATCAATAGGATTATGTTTCTAGTGAGCCATATTCACATTTTACAAGCTTGAAAATGTTACAGACATTTCTGAAGACATTCTGGGATTGAATTCTCTTGGGGTCCATGGGAAAAAGCTCTGGGTCGCACACCTAGTTTGAGGATAACTCAAGTATTCCTATTTTGTCAATGGGAGAAAAAAAATCAAAATAGAAAAGACACTTTGAGTTGAGGGATTGGGACAGACACACTAAGGATATGGAGATGTAGTTTCCTACTTGAGTAGACAAAGCTCAGGGCTAGCATGCTAAAAACAGTAGTGTAGCTGTGATGGCACAAGTGGCAAGACAGCCTTCCATGTACAGCGCCACTGCAGCTACACTTGTGCTTTTAGCATGCCAGCTCAATCAGAGCTAATGCAGGTATGTCTACACCTGAGCTCAAAGTTACACCTCCAGCTCCCATGTAGATATACACTAAGTTTCAAACCACCACTCATTCACACCCCCTTTCCTCCCACTGGCCAAGCTGAATGTGCCCTGAGTTTTCCTTTTTACATGAATCTACAGTTTAAAAATGGAGCTTTAATTATCCTTGGTTATATAAAGGGATTGATTTGTAGAAGCTGATAAAGCTCTAGTGTCCCACTTAAAAGACTGGTATGTTGACAGGGCAGAAACTGATTTCTAAGACAATATAAATAAGATTATTAAAGGAGTGTGAGCAAAGCACATCAATTCCCTACATTGTTGTTGGGGACAGAAGGAAGTGAGGTAGTAGCATAGAACCTTTCTGTACAGTGCTTTCGGGCTGCCTGTCCAGAATTTTCTATCATTTATTCATTTTTATATCTGTACTGATTTTAAAGTAATATTCTGAAAATTTAATCTAATTGCTGTACTTACGAAGTTGTGCAAAAGACTATATATAGTGAACCTCTGCCACATTTCCCCCCTCTGGCTGCTGAGGAGATGGGCTGAGGGCTAGATGAATATTTAAGGCCAACTCTTTATAGTATTACACACAAAAGTGCTACATTAAACATCCTATGTTAAAACACATTAATAAGACTGCAAAGTCAAGCACTCAGTTACAAAAGACAAGAATTAAGGTTGCCTGTACAACCTGAATTGAGCCCCCTTGTCCATACACATTGCGATCAGTCTTTAAATTACGTCAGGCGTAGGCAACCTATGGCACGGATGCTGAAGGTGGCACGTGAGCTGATTTTCAGTGGCACTCACACTGCCCGGGTCCTGGCCACTAGTGTGGGGAGGGTCCTCTGCATTTTAATTTAGTTTTAAATAAGGTTTTTAAAATGTTTAAGAAGCTTATTTACTTTACATACAACAGTTTAGTTATATATTATAGACTTATAGAAAGAGACCTTCCAAAAATGTTAAAATGTATTACTGGCATGCGAAACCTTAAATTAGAGTGAATAAATGAAGACTTGGCACACCACTTCCAAAAGGCTGCCGACCCCGAGTTACATGATCACCTGCTGTGTTCTCCCCCACAGGATCCTTGCCTCACTCGGTGCATACGACAGATATTACTCACTTAAGGAGCAGCTTATATTTTTTGTTTAGAAAGATGCGTAGAAAAGAGAAGACTAAACAGGGGATATGATGGAGGTCTCAAAAAATCATAAATGGTATGAACTAAGTGTTATTTACTCCCTCTCACATAACACAATAATCAGGGGTCACCCCATGAATTTAATAGGCATCAGGTTTAGCACTAACAAAGTACCACCTCACACAACAGAGTCAACCTGTGGAACTTGCTGACAGGCCAAAAGTCTACCTGGGATCACAAAAAGAATTACAGTGGTTATGTCCATGGAGGATAGTTCCATCTATGGCTATTAGCCAAGATGCTTAGGGATGCAATCCCATGCTCAGTGTCACCACACCTGCCAGCAGCTGAGACTGGGCAACAGGGGGATCAACCTCTTGATAACTGCCCTGTTCTGTTCATTACCTCTGAATCAACCCACAGCGGCTACTGTCAAAAGACAGAATATTAGTAGATGGACCATTGGTGTGACCCAGTATGGCCATTCTTATGTTTTGTCCTTGTTGTTGAGCTGTGGCCCCAGGTCTTATTTATTGTACAGTCTTCAAAACTTGCTCTGAAGACAGACATATTAATTCTGTTTCTGAATCACTTGGCTTCACAGTTGTCACAGAACTCCTGTAAGATGAGGAGATATCTTCACGTGCATAAAAATTATGCACATGTGGAAGTGCTGACAGGATTGGGGCTTGAATTTCCACCGCTGCGGGGCTGGGGTTTTTTTTTGGTGGGGTGGGGGCGGAGATGGTTCAGGCAATTAAGCATTTGTTAGTTTTGCTTTATGTAAGGTGGGGTTACTCAGCTTAGTAAACACACACACATTCGGCTGTAAAGATAAAAAACAAAATCAAAATCGTTCTATCCTAAACTTTCAGCATTCAATATAGATTTCTGCACAACACAAGATGTTTTCCAGCAAAAGCATAATACAACAAATATGGTATTCAGCAGCACACTTAGCGTTGTTTTTCTTAATGCAGAATAAATTTTCCTGGAATGACAAAGTAGCAGAGAAAACAGTCCATTTAAATCACTTAAAAGCTTCTGCACTTGCTGCAGATAAAAAAGATTGAGATGTAATTCTAGAAAAGCCTCTGTGTATAGTTGGGAAGTGTCATTGCTTCAGAGCTGCACATGAGTGCAGTTTTAGAGGGCCATGCCTTTTCTTACATACCTGGATGCCAGGAGAAAGCAAAGATGCAGGCTGCTAAACTAAACAAAAATCAGGTAAAACCTCAGAACATATTGGCTCATGCGGCAATTGAAGGACTACAGGAAAGAAATGGTGAACTACTCTGAAGAATTAGTGAGACATCAGGATCTTGTTTTGGCTCACCCTTTCTTCCCAAAGGGAGCTTTGTATGTCACAATGGCAACAATTCCACCAGCCACCAATAAACCAATGACTGCTCTTTGATGGAAAAAAGGAAACAGTAACCTGGTGATAACATTAAACTAACATTTATGGTGAAATCCAGCAAAAAATTCTGGAATCCACTTCCACCAATGTTATCGACACCAAGATTATTCAAATGTGAGTTTCCGAGAGGTGCTTTAATGATGGTTTCCCTACTGAAGATCACATATAAAGATTTGAGCCAAAACGTTATTCTTCTGAGAGAAAATTGAACAGCGACTGTCATAAATAGATAGGTAAGGTAAGGGTTAATTTTCTTTTGCCTGTAAAGGGTGAACAAAGGGAACCAAACACCTGACCAGAGGACCAATCAGAGAACTGGATTTTTTAAAAGTCAGGGGCGGGAATTGTGTACTCTGGGTCTTTTGTTTCTCCCGGCTATGGAGGAAACAGCTTTCCTGCTAACTCCTATTTCTTTCTAATATTCTCCTACAAAGTGTGAGTACAAAGGCAACAAGGCAAATAGGCTGTTATATGCTTTGTGTTGTATTTACATGTGTGTTGTACTGTGCTGGACTGGTTTAATTGGGCTATCTTTTAAATCAGACTGTTTATTCATATTTTCTTATAAGCAAGAGCCTGTATTGAGTTTCTTAATGCAGTATTATTGTTCTGTATTTTCTTTCTTTTTTATATAAAGTTTTCTTTTTAAAACCTGGTTGAGGTTTTTGGTTTTTCTCTGGTGAGGCTACAGGAAAGGGGAGTAGAAAATCTCTTTATATTAGCTTTACTAGATTTGAAGGCATTGCCTCAGGGGGAGGGTGATTTCCCTCTTTGTTTTGCCTTCAAGGAGTGAATTACTGCATCGCCCAGGCTCGTCCAGGAAAAGGGAGGGGGGAAGCGGGGGAGCAGATAACGAGGAGACAAGGGGGAAGAGCTTGTTTTCCCGTTGAGATAGGGAAACCCAGGGGTTCTGGGTCTTGAGGGTCCCCCAGGGAAAGGTTGGGGTGACTCGGGGTAACTAGGAACCCCAATAGTCCTAGTTGGTGGCAGCGAGATAGATCCAAGCTGGGTATAAGCTTGGGGAAGGTTCACAGTAAACACCCAGATTTTGGACGCTAAAGTCCAGATCTGGGACAGACGTTTACCACAGCGACATTAACAAAAAAAAAAAAAAAAAAAAAAAAAAAAAGTTACAGGACTAAAACCTCCCTTCAAAACGGAGAGAAAGTTCGAGCTCTGGAACTAGAAAGGCAGAACAGTGAAACATTATCCTACATGGTCAACTCTCAATGTTGAGTTTCCTCTACGTTGCCTTTTCCATTCCCATTTCTGGCAGACACCAGACATACACATGCAGTCTGCAGTAGTACCCTTATCCAAAACAGACCTACTGAAGTGAAACTTCTAGGGGTAAGGTCCTTAATTCCCACTTCCATATCCTATAATCCTGAATATAACTGTTAAGATGAAATCACAGCAGGTGACTCTTTAGGTAAATAATAAATCACAAGTTTATACAGACAGACAGTCTAAATAAATGGATTTTTAGCAGAAGTTGATTCATGGCAGAGTGAATCTGGAGAAAAAGCTGAAGTAGGGGGAGCAGGTCAGAGTATAACAGCCATTAACATCTTTGAATAAAGAGGACAGTGATCATTGTTCCTAACGTCCACCAGAAAGCAGGACATGAAGTAATGGGCTTCATCTGCAGCAAGGGTGATTTAGGTTAGATATTAAGAAAAATTTGTAACTAATGGCAGTTAAGCACTCAATAAGCTTCCAGAAGAGGCTGTGGAATCCCCATCACAGGGGATTTTAAGAACAGATTGGACAAACCCCTGTTTGGGATGATCTAGGTTTACTTGGTCCTGCCTCAGCTCAGGGGCTGGACTTAATGACCTCTTCAAGTCCCTTTCAGCCCTTTATTTCTTTGATTCTTTAAGTCAAGCCTCATCAGCTTTTACATGGCACTACTGGACAGAACATAACACAGTAATAGAAAAATTAGCTGCCTGGAGTAGATTTCTCACATAGTGAAGCAGCAAGGAAAAAAAAAAATTGTATGAGATGAAGATAGCAGAACATTAAAAAATTAATTCAATGCACAGACTTTATGTAGTAAGATGCAGTAATAGCGTAAGTTATTTAAATTAAGTTACTTACCAATAGCAATCATGGTACCAGTATTCGACCCTAGAAAGAAAAAAATGCAAGGTGAGCTGAAGTGTGAAGTTATATGAATGCCAGCTAAAACTATAAGAATCCATTGGTTCATATTGGATCAACATTTAATACCTGAAGCCATACCCTAAATTAAACAGACTCAAATTAATACCATCATGCAAAATTACAGAATTTATAAGACATATTGGAAACCATGATCCGAACCCTGGACAATCCAATATTGAAAGAAGAAAGGCAGCTTTTCCTGGGTATTTTATTACTTGTACCATATTATAGACACATGATGACAGTCCTGAGAATTGATAAGAGGAAATCTCTATAGAGGATTTGCCCTGTGAATGAATGCTCTCATTTGCAGAATTGTTGCGCATCCTTCTGAGACCAGAAGGCCCTCCCCTTCAGACACTGCTGGATCTCATCTGCCAAATTCTGCACTGATTGAAAGCTTGTCTCTCTTACTAACAGAAGTTGGTCCAATAAGAGATATTACCTCACCCAGCTTGTCTCTCTAATATCCTGGGACCAATATGGCTACAACAAAACACTGCACACAAATTCTGCACTGGTCAGCCATATTTTTACCTACAGCAAAAGACACTATAGGTGGAGTATCTGGATCAGCTACCACAAAACATGCCTCAGCATGTAACCACAGGATTAGTGACATCAGGTTATCTGTCAACCTGTAGTTATTTGGGAGTAAAGAAGCAGAAACAAGTGATGTTTTTGTTTTGATAGTCCTGCTGTCATTACCAGAGGATCAGTCAACTCAAGCCTAACCATTACTTACAGAACAAAAAGTGAACTGAGCAGACATCTTATTGAAGTGCAGTTTGACACTTGATTACCAGTTAAGCCTGTAGTTGCTTGTGCCATTATTGTGCAGAATTCAGACCGATAGTTTCATACTGCTGGCATTTTATATAGATATATTGAGTGAGTGGGCATCAGCAGGTGGGTATTACCATACACAGACCAGGTGGGGAGGGAATGAAGGGAGAGAGAATTCTGCGTGGGAGACAAGACTACTACAGAGGTATACAAATTTAATTCCAGTTTCAGGCTTACAATCCACACATCGGCATATGGGGCATTCAGGTGACCACAACTGTACTTTGTTACATATTATGAAGTGCAAATTGATGTAAGTGTGCAGAATGCTCCCATTCAATGTGTAAACCAAAGCCTCCACTATCCACCATGAGAATTCTAGGTATCTGAGCTGAGTGGTTATTTCACTCCCTTTATAGTCATCAGGTTTACTTGGGCTTTCTTTAGGGCCATTTGGAGTTGTGTTCAGAGTAGGTTCTGCATAAAAAGGAGACTTACAAGAGGATACAGGAGCAACCCACTTATCTGAATGTGCTGAACAAAGCCATGCCATGTATGGAAAGACCTCAAAGGCAACAAGACAGCTAGGGTGATTTTACAATGTTTGTTTACAACAAAACATGCTAAAAAGACCCAGTCCCAAGATTGCTCCTTTTCTCTTCCATCGAAGGATCAAGCACTACCTCCTAGCACACTACTGAACTATGAAACACACAGACAAGCCATTTTACCCATTTTATTTTCCTTAAGATTTTTGTTGAGTTTGCACAGTGAAACAGAGTGTCCACATGCATTAGGTATATCACTTGTACAGCCCTACCAACAACTAACTCCCTGACCCAGAAGCCACCTACTCCTACACAAAATAAACATTGTAGTACAGTTTTTGAGATTGATTCTCTTTGGCCAAGTCAATATGCCTGGAGTGCCACACCCCTAAGGAGCCTGTAAGTGTCTATTCCCTCACTTGGTACATGGTCTCCCCCATTCTCAAAAGCCATCCTCTCATCTCACCTCTCTCTCTCCAAACTGTTCCCATACCTCCCTTTGTTCGTAAGTTCTCCTAACACACCCTTGCCTTGTGTTTCTTCACTCCAGCACCATCATTCACCCCCTCCAGCCTACTTGGTCCCCTTCATTCCATCCTAACTTCTCTAACCAAGCTTTTTAACTGCTCCTTCTCAGATCAGTCTCAGGCCCATACTTCGCTCCATCCTCCTCTTCCTGTTGGACCCAGTTGATCCTCTCAAGACTTGTAAATGGCCAGGTTAAACACACTGTCACCCCTGGCTGCCTCAGCAGAGCCTCTTACAGGTTTCTCCTCTTGACACTGCTCTTGGTCCCTCTTTGGGCGATTTCATCTGCTCAAATGATTTCAACCACCATTTCTATGTCAATTTCTTGAAAATATACAAGTCTACTCCTTACTCATCTCCACTCATCCAATCCCACAGCTCAGCCCGAGAGCTCCTGGGATGTCTAAACTAGCCAAAATTAAAAATACACCAATAATGGTGACATATGAGGAACGCAGACCTACCCTGAGACTGTGGTATTTAACATCATGAATGTTATCTGAAAGTTACAGTCAGCGTTTGACAGCATGCAAACCATCAGAGACCATTATACTGATATGGGCCAGATGATATGAGCCCACAGACTATTTATAACATTATGTATCAGTACATGTATGTGTGTTCTTGGCTCACTCGAAGGATTTCCTGTGGAAACTGAATTAACTAGGGGGTGATGTAATGTAAAATCCCAAATCTGGTTATGTAGACAGCTCTGCCTCTTAAACCCTTCCTGTGGAGAAAGGGGAGGTGGCTGGCTTTACCTGCTTTCAGAGAGGGCTGGAAAAAAAGAGGCAAGAACTGGGGTTGTCAGGGGACATCTTGAACTGGTAGAGACCTTCATTTTGATTCAACAAATGGACGTGATATTTGTCCAAGGGAGGACCCAACCCTGCTGAAGGGATGGAAGGACTTAAGTCTGCCAAGGTCCACAAAGGGTTGATAGGTGAATTCTGGTATGTTTAATATGCACATAGACCTCTGTTTGATACATTTTCTCCATATGATTTTGTCCTTAAATTAATGTACTCTGCTTTGAAAGAGCTGATAGTAGCTTACCAAAATCCAATTATTATCCTTGTAGCACAGGGGCTAGACATTTGTCTGACCCACGTGCGATACCCAGTGGATGGCAGGGGAATGATGTGCTTGAAATGACGGCATAGAAGTTCACATATGCTGTTGATTTGATACTTGCAACTCAGGCCCATAGCTGTGAACAACGTGAAGTGACTTTTACACATCTGACTAAGATCATGGAGGAGTACTTCCAAAAGTAGCAGTTGAGAAGCCAATCGGTAGTCTATTTTTCCCCTTAGCAGAATCGCATAAAACCACTATCGAGTTTTGTGGTAAAACTGAGTTACAACCCAAAGTCAACATCTCAGTATCATTCTTGACTGCACGCTCACCTTCCATAACCATATCAAGAAAGTAGCCTCTAAAGCAAAGACTCACTTCAACATTGTCCAAAAAAATAGCAGGAACAAGTTGGGGAATCTACAAATTGGTCCCTGTGTACTAGTTGCAGAGTGCTGTGCACCAATGTGGACAAAAAGCTGCCACACCTAACTTGCGGATGGGCAGCTGAACCAGACCACGTGAATTATCATAGGAACTTTATAAATCAACCCTTCTGCAATGGCTCTCTGTATTAGCAAACACTGAACCTCCAGCTATCCACTGAGATACAGCAATTGCATGTGAACTTAACACAAAGGACTACCCAGAACTTCCCATCTAGCTGGTTATGGGCAACATCCTGCAAGCCTGAAATAGCAACAACTGTTGTGGATCACATGCGACCACCTCACATCTTTGGATCTGGCCAAGGAATGGCAAAGTATCTGGACCTCATTCACTGTTCCAAACAAACACATTAAACGCTGGCCCAGCAAGCTGCTCTTGTGGTTTCAATCTGGTACGCAGACTCTGGAAGATACTCAACTGCACCTGAACAAACTATCCATGATGCAGGTACTTGATGCAAAAATCATGCGACTGTGGTTAGAACATCCAAACCACTGAACACTTCACCCCAAATATGGATTCAATGGCAAAATGGATGATGGCCTCCTCTATGACACAGAGGAGGCCTTGAAATGCTTTATGGGCTTAGAATTGCATCTGCAGATACCGTGAGGAACAAACAAACAAACAAACAAACGACAGGGGGAGCTGTAGCCTAAAGTCTCCCAAGCTGGAGAGAGAAGGGATGCAGGCTGCTGCCACAGAGAACTTATGGCTAGAGGCCTAAGAGGACGTTCGTTGAGCAGACCATAAGGGCGAGAAGGGTCAAAGATACAGTTACCTCAAAATGTGACAACAAAACTAGAGAATTAACACTTTCCAACATAAAGTTGAGAGATTTTAAGGGTCTGTTTTTACCTGGGGTATTTTTAGTGGTTTTTTCTGTGGGTTTTGCAGTTGATCCTGCACAAAGAAACATACATACATACAAATATTTTCAGGTGCTAGGTATGCATCATCCTTGGAATCAATAACTCATTCATTCGATCAACTTTCCATTCAGATAACAAAAAAAGCCAATCAAGTATAAAACTCAAAATCAAACCCACAGCTCTTAAGTTACCCAGACTAAAGATAGAGATAAGAATGATCACATTAACACTTTCCCATGGACCAAAGTTTAGAGAGATTTTAAGGGTCTGTTTTTACCTGGGGTATTTTTAGTGGTTTTTTCTGTGGGTTTTGCAGTTGATCCTGCACAAAGAAACATACATACAAACAAATATTTTCAGGTGCTAGGAGTGCATCATCCTTGGAATCAACAACTCATTCTTTCAACTGTGCGATTAGACTAATAAAGATTAAGTATACGACAAACAATTTTGAAATCCCACATAATTAGTTAAGAGAACCCAGTGAGCAGCACAAAATGAGTTAAGCCAAAACATGAGTGAACAATGGCTCTGTTCCACAGCTGCTTCTTGTAGCATTACAGCTACCCTATATAAAGTCAAGCTCAGGGGTGGCCAACCTGAGCCTGAGAAGGAGCCAGAATTTACCAGTGTATATTTCCAAAGAGCCACAGTAATACATCAGCAGCACCCCCCACCCCCATCAGCACTTGCTCTCCACTCCCAGAGCCTTCCTCTCCCTCCTCGCACCTTCTGATCAGCTGTTTTGTGACGTACAGGAGGCTGTGGAGGGGGGAGAAGTGAGGGTATGGCAAGCTCAGGGGAGGAGGCAGGAAGGGGTGGAGTGGGGGCAGGGTCTATGACACAGCCAGGGGATGAGCAGTGAACAGCCCCTGGCACATTGGAAAGTTGGCGCCTGTAGCTCCAGCCCCGGAATCAGTGCCTATACAAGGAGCCATATATTAAACTTCTGAAGAGCCCCCTGTGGCCCCATGAGCCACAGGTTGGCCGCCTCTGGTCAAGCTAAAATGCACATTTATTCTTGGTTAGGCATGAAACCATTAGTCCTGCACATATTCACATCTGTAAAAGGCAATCATAGAAGCATAGAAGATTAGGGTTGCAAGATATCTAGTCCAACTCCCTTCTCAAAGCAGGACCAACATCAACTAAAATCATCCCAGCCAGGGCTTTGTCAAGCCAGACCTTAAAAACACCTAAGGATGGGGATTCCACCACCTCCCTAGGTAACCCATTCCAGTGCTTCATCACCCTCCTAGTAAAATAGTGTTTCCTAATATCCAACCTAGACCACCTCCACTGCAATTTGAGACCATTGCTCCTTGTTTTGTCATCTGCCACCACTGAGAACAGCCAAGATCCATCCTCTTTGGATCTCCCCTTCAGATAGTTGAAGGCTGCTATCAAATCCCCCCTCACTCTTCTTTTCTGCAGATTAAATAACCCCAGTTCCCTCAGCCTCTCCTCATAAGTCACGTGCCGCAGCCCTAATCATTTTTGTTTCCCTCTGTTAGACTCCCTCCAATTTGTCCACATCCTTTCTGAAGTGGAGGGCCCAAAATGGGACACAATACTCCCAATGTGACCTCACCAGTCCCCAATAGAGGGGAATAATCACTTCCCTCGAACTGCTGGCAATGCTCCCACTAATGCAGCCCAATATGCCATTAGCCTTCTTGGCAAGAAGGGTACATTGCTGACTCATATCCAGCTTTTCGTCTACTGTAATCCCCAGGTCCTTTTCTGCAGAACTGCTGCTTAGTCAGTCAGTCCCCAGCCTGTAGCAGTGCATGGGATTCTTCCTTCTTAAGTGCAGGACTCTGCACTTGACTTTGTTGAACCTCAGATTTCTTTTGGCCCAATCCTCTAATTTGTCTAGGTCTTTTTGTATCCTATCCTTACCCATCTACCACTACTCCCACTTTAGTGTCATCTGCAAACTTGTTGAGGATGCAATCCACGCCATCCTCCAGATCATTAATGAAGATGTTGAACAAAACTGGTCCCAGGACCAACCCGTGGGGCACTCCTCTTGATACCGTCTGCCAACTATACATCAAGCTGTTGATCACTACCCATTGAGCCTGATGATCTAGCCAGCTTTCTATCCACATTATAGTCCATTCATCCAAACCATACTTATTTAATTTGCTGGCAAGAATACTGTGGGAGATGATCAAAAGCTTTGCTAAAGTCAAGACACATCATGTCCACTGCTTTCTCCATATCCACATAGCCAGTTATCTCATCATAGAAGGTGATCACCCTTCTATCATGGCTACAAAGAACCCTCTCTTTATAGCCATCGAATGTCATCTTAGTTTCCAATGCAGTTTCAGCTAGCCTTCCACAAACTCTGCTAAACAGTCCATTTTTGGATGTTCCCTCAGATTGGTTTCATTGCTTATTTTGACTAAGCAAGTAAGCATCCCAAACAGCTAGTAGTTTGAGAGTTCATGCAGACAGAACATATACGTGGGGAAATGTTTACTCATCTGGGCTGTAACTGTTCAAGATGTGTTGCACATGTTTATTTCATATTAAGTGTACAGGCCTCAGGCACTTGAGCCAGAGAATTTTCTGTAGGGATGCCAGTCAATATACAATGGAGGAAGGGTCAGAGTCAATTTAGAGAGGGATTGTAGGAAACACCTTCCCAAAGCCTGCATCATCAGTAGAAGCTGTCGAGATGGCATAATACTTGAAGAAAGTATGAACCAAGAAACAAGGAGCAGCTCTGCACGTGTCCAACACAGGGACATCCTTCAAAAAGGGCTATTGAGACTGCTTGCATTCTTATATAGTGCACTGAAACCTTTGAATGTGGTATGGATTTAGCAGCATCCTAACACATGAATATGCAGGTCATAACCCAGTTAGGGATGGTTGGGGCTAAAACTGCCTGCCCCTTCATCCTTTCTGTTTAAGCAAAAGATATGGAGTCTTATCCAAAATAAAAGGCAAGTCAACGGTTTGGAGCTTCTGCATCTTTGTGATGGTGAAGCTTGAGAAATGACATGAGCAAATAAATCGTCTGATGGAGGTAGAAATGAGATGCCCCCAGTTTCTGACAAAGTGGTAAAGTCCTAGAGAAAAAAACAGCATGATTTAAAAAGATGATTTAGAGAGTGACAAGGGCCTGAAGCTCCCCAAACCTCCTAGTTGATGACATGACCACTAAGGCGGCCATCTTAGCTCAAAAGTTTTATAAAAAAGCAGCAAGCTAAAGGCTCAGAGGGCAGAGACATCTATACTAATACCAGATTCAAATCCAAACCACTGGAATAAGAATGAATAAGAATCCTAAAACACCCAAAATTCTAGTAGCAGATGGAGAGATGTTTCCTTGTCAAACCCAGACAGGAAAATAACTCCGTTCCATACTGTAGGTGGATCTGGTGGATGGTGTCCTATTGTTCAATAGAAAGTTCTGGTTGCGAGAGTTCAGATGCAAGAGGCTGGAGAAGTAAATACAGCATATTGGATGTTCCCTGGGAGCAGAAATGCATCTGTGAGAGATCCCAGACCGTAACTCAATCTGGAACGGAACTGGTGGCACTTCCTGTTCTGCAGTGCATGCGGAACTCCCACGGTGGACCTAACATGGGAATATTGATCTCTCTTAGTTTTCAGAGACCATCTGTGATCAATCCTGATTGATCTGGTAAGGAGATCTGCCAAGGAGTTCTGTAGCCCAAGAAGATGGGACGTGTTGAATGCTACTGCCTTCTGGACACACAAATTCCAAAGAGACTGACTTCTTTCTGGAATTGCTGGGTGAACCCGGCATACCCTTGTTCATTTAGGTAAAAGCCTGCCATGGTGTTCTCCAACAGGACTTAAACCATCTTGCTTTTGATATAAGGTAGGACACTGACAAGCTCTGAAGATTGCCTCAAGTTCCAGTACATTTATATGTAGGGAGAACTCTTGAATCCACCATATGTCCCAGCAATCATAGGCAAAGTCTTAGAGCGGTGTGAGGATGAGCAGAGAGAGCGAGCGTGCACAGACGCGTGGAGATCTAAAATTCCTTGAAATTTGGTCTGGAGTAGATAGGCTCTTGCCAATTTAGAATCTCCCCCAAGAAACCTATTCTTTGCACCAGAGAAAGGATAGAATCACTCTTGGTCATCAAGAGGCCCAAGATGTCAAATAGCAACTGGATCTGTCTTAGGTTGTCTGAAACAGCCTCAAAACAACCGGTTGTCCAAATACAGCAATATCTGGACATCAATTCTCCTGAGGCAAGCCAATGCATGCATGCATGCAAGCAACTGCTATGCATTTTGTAAAGATCCTGGGGCTGAAGACAGGCCAACAGGGAGGCCTGTGAAAAACTGGTAGTGTTTGCCTCCTACAATAAATGTGAGGAATCTGCTGTGACCAGTGTGGCTAGCTAAATGGAACAAACATCCAGTAAGTTAAAAGCAAGAGATAATAGTCAGGATCTAGGGGAAGCATGCTGGAAGCCAGGAAACAGTGTGAAACTTCATTTTCTTTATAAAATTGTTCAGCTTCCACAGATCTAAGACAGGCTCTCTCTTCTATAGCCATGCCTGTGAAAAGATCAAGAATAGGCCCTTGGAGGAGTGGGAGAGACTCAAGGCCTCCCCAACATTGTTTCATGGCTTGCCTTCAATCTGGGATTGAGAGGGTTAGAAAGAATAATCAGTTAGCCATGGTGGTGCAGTAACAGAAGCAGTCACTGGAGACAGAGAGAGACCAGTGCCCGTGTAATCGTGGTCTCTTCATCGATCAGACCTAGGCAAATATTGCCAGGGTCAGTTGTACCAGAGATAGTATTGAGGCCAGTGCCCATGCAAGCATTGTGGACAGGACTGATGCAGCAACCTGCACAGCAGTCTGGAAGAACAGGGAATCTTAAGCTGCAGCATATGCTTCTAATGTCTTCAGTACCAACAATGCCAATTGAACCTCTGTGAGCAAACTGGAGGCAATTCCGAGCCCAAAATAGTAGATGTATTCATGTCATCATTACAGTGGTTGGTACTGGAGTCACCAGCTCTCTGGGCTGTAGCTCTCATAACAGTACCAGGAACTTTGAGCCATGGCAGGTCTCAAAGGACTCATAAGGAAGTCCAGCAACCTCACCTCTATATTTTTGAGTCCTCTTTTTGAAGACCCTACATATCTGGCACTTTTCTCTGATATGACCCCCTCCTAGACACTTCAAGTACTGGGAAGATGGATAACAAATGGGTATTGCTACCCTGCCAATGCAAAAGTGCATAAAACTGGATGACTTCTGCATGCTAACACCCCAGTTCTGAGCAACTGCTTGGATGAGAAACCAAGAAAATGTTTAAGAAAATAATCCTAACAGGTCAACAAGTGCTACAAATTCAGTAGAGGAAAAATCCTGTGTGCAAAGCACACTGGAGACTGATTCACCACAGGCAGTGAGAAATAGCTGATGGGAGCTAGGGCAGCTTGGCAGGGGAATGAGGTAGCTCAGGGCACATGCACTGCTTCAATGGGTACCATTTCCTTGTTGTTTGAATGTATCACTAACCTAACTAAATTTTGCATAGGAAGCATTTACTGGTGGGAGGAGGGGAAAAGGATAAGGAAAAGAAAAAGCTCTGATACTTGACTACAGCAGATATCAAAATGTATTTTAAAATAAAGTTGCACAACTTTCTATCTTTCCCTTTAAAAAGATTAGTCTACATACAGCACCCAACTGTATGGCTATCATGTCCCCCCCTCCAGTATACTGCACGAGTTAAGCCATGAGGAATTTGGGTGAAGCTATAAGAGATGTACATACAATGACTTTCTGGAACTGAACTTCCCTGCTTTTGGGGGAGTGAATATTAAGTAACGAGGTGACCAACCTGCCGAATGCCTCTGAAAAAGCCTCCACCCCAGCTGTTAGGCTGGGTAACTCATCAAGAATAAAACCAAGTTGTTGCAGCTGCTTGAATACCAAGCACATAAACACATGGTTAGCTAAATGCAAAAGTGTGCATGAGCACTGCCGTCACCCAAATGAGGATTGTACAATGACCTTTATTTCCCCCTCTTAAGAACTTTATGGCTGTGATATGAACTCTCAGAAGCATGAGCCTTCACTGCCAAGGAGCCCTCCCAGACAGTTCTCAAAAATATGGTTGTGATGTTGCAGTCTATATGATTTTATAAAAATATGCTAGTGAGTGAATATAATGCAACTGGAATATGCTTCATGCAAAAAGGTCTCTAAGGTATCATTACAAAGCTTATAATCTACTGAGTGTGATCATCCTTTTTGTATAAACATACCACTCTTTATTTCATATTTCTAGTTTCAGATACAACTCTGAGGACCGATTGTAATTATGCAAAGTGTGGGCCATTAATGGGGGTTTGGAATCTTGATGACTCCCCTTAATCAGGACAACTGACTGCAAATGGCTGTTTTACCTGTAAGTCTCCTGTATGTGTGCACATTGGCAAGTGGGTAATGAAGTAAGTCTTGCAGTGACATGTGATCATGTCACCTGAACTGGACTCATCTTTAACCTGGTGTCTTTCTTGAGAAGGAGGGGGTGGGAACCCAGAGAGGGACAAAGGATTCCCACCTTATGCAAAAGATATATACAGGGGTGAAACAGAACAAAGAGGAGAGGAGAGCCATCATGAAGAATCCCCTAGCTACCACCTGAGCTGGAACAAGAGCTGTACCAGGGGAAAGAATTGTGCCCAGACCTGGAAGGTGTCCGGTCTGAGGAAAAACTTACTGAAGCATCTCGGAAGATGAGATGATCTGTATTCAGTTTGATTAGACATAGATGTGTGCATTTTATTTTATTTTGCTTGGTGACTTTGTTCTGTTACTACCTGGAACCACTTAAATCCTACTTTTTGTATTTAATAAGTAAAAAGTTATTTTAACTCAGTATGTATTAATACCTGGGGGAGCAAACAACTGTGCATTTCTCTCTATTAGTGTTAGAGGATGAACAATTTATGAGTTTATCCTGTATAAGTTTAATCAGGGTAAAACGGATTTATTTAGGTTTAAACCCCATTGGGAGCTGGGCACCTGAGTGTTAAAGACAGGAACACTTCTTTAAACCTGCAGCTCTGGGGTGAGTAACTCAGCCCCTGGGTCTTTGTTGGAGCAGACGGGAGCATCTGGCTCAGCAAGACAGGGTGCTGGGGTCCTGAGCTGGCAAGAAAAGCAGGGGTAGAGGTAGCCTTGGCACATCAGGTGCAGCTCTCAAGGGCGTGGGGGGGGGGGGTCTGTAATCTAAACCCGTCACACAATAAGTTTCCAAATAATCCTGCTGAAAGCCTCTCTCTTCTCTCTCTCTCTTCCCCCTACACACCTACTTTATAGCAAGTGACTAGTAAGGGTACTGCATAAAAGCCAAAACCTTAGTTTAAGAGTTTGTTAATCACATTCTAATGTCAATTGTTTGAGACATGAGAAATTAACTCAAATCTTGGAACAACTGAGGGAACACAAAAAAATACAGGATGGATTCAGGAAAATGGTTTTCCAGGAATGAATGTAATGAAGTGTCAGTCATCTTACACTTTTTCCAACAGTAACTAGATTTCCAAGTATGTATTTACAGAGGACTTAAGCACCAACACTAAATACCTACAGGTTTATGGGTTTAAAACTTAGCAAATCAAAATATAGTTTTTACCTGGTAGAATAGTAGACTAAGAACGGTGGACAAAAACAGACGCTCACTAACTTTGCATTCAGGGGCAGGCCCACTCAGCACTCTCCATTGATGTATCCTTTCGTTGTATCAATGAATGGAAGGCCATTCCAATAAGAGAGAGCCCGCTGAGTCACATTTGTAAAGTTACTGCTGACCAAAAGTGAAATATTTTATGTTCACTCTGACCAGTAGCGGGATACCATGGCGATATTCAAGGAGGTGGAAGACTAGTGGTAATTGCTGAAGCAAGAATGTCAGACATCGAAAATTAGAAGTTCCATTGAAGGTAACTGAAGAGAGTATTTCAACTAAAGAAAGTGCTGCTACAGATCCCCCCCAGAAAGTATTATTAGCCATATGGAAGTGTACTTAATGTGACATTATTAACAATTTGAAGCAAGACCACCTTTCAGGTTCTGAAGGTTTTTTCTGCTTTTAAGGCAAACATCATCTGTCATCAAAGGAATGTGTGCTAGTTTAAATTCTGCATTTAAGCATCATACAAGTTGGAATAAAAACAAAAGAATTCCAAAAAGGCAGGAACAGCAGCACAGTAAATCTTTGGCAGCTGGATGTTTTACAAGGGGCAGTAACTGACAACTATATTGAAAGGAGGGGGGAAAAAAAAAAAAAAAAAAAAAAAAAAGGGCAACCACTTCCAGGCACCCTCCTCCCTCTCACTCATTACTCGAAATCACTGCAGCTACAAGACACAAGGAAGCAGCCACTAAGCTGAAGAAGGGTCCTCACCTAAGGAGATGGGTCAGTGAAGACTGCTGAAGTAAGGTGGAAAGAAAACCTTTATTTTGAAGGTACCATAAGTTTGTACTTCGGCAACCAGTTGTGTATTTATTTTGACGTCAGCCTGTAACCATTCTGGACTACATGCCGTCATTACTTGCCAGTCACTTAAATCTCTCATTATAGTTAATAAACTGGTTTCAATATTTCCCGTGTTTTAAATTGAAGTGTCTGTGAAACTATTGGGTAGGCAAGATGTGAGCATTAATTATTTCTATTTGAAAGAAATACAGACTTGATATGAATTGTATTGTCCGGTGAGAGGGCCTGGGCCAATAACAAGATGTAAACATCTGGAGGGAAAACACAAAACGAAACTAGGAGTTTGTTGGGATCAACCCTGCAAAGACATAACCAAGGCCGCTTGAGAGCCAAAGAGGCTGGCCTGAGACAATAGCTGAGATGGAGCACATTGGAGAGTAGGCTGTTTGTGAAGCACCATCCAGACATGGAGGCTACCAGTGCAAGAAAGCATATTGTAAACAGGGACCGAGATTAGAGGGGCAGGGTTTTGAAATAGCAACAAACTGCTGTGGACCACATTTGACTCACCTCATATCTATTGGATACTAGCCTGGGATCGGCAAAGTAATCTGGACAAACTGCTTATCACTTACGTAGACAGGTGGGGCCAAAGATGGAACCCATGAATATAGCTTCACATTTAATGAATTACTGCTACCAGATCAGAGTGTAGCCAGAATCACATTCAAATATAGCGGTTGTTCCCAATATGAATAGTCAAGTCCATATCCAGATTGCTTTTTTCCATTTTTTGACTTCAGGCTCTGGGACACCTGAACCAATGAAAATAAAAAGTACTAAGCATTAAGAACATTAGCACCAGAAGCAGATAGTAAGAGGAATGAAGAAAAAGCCCTTGATACAATAATTGTTTATATCTGCCTGTAGTCAAGAAAGAATAAAAGTATAGCAACTTAGATCTTCCCGTTAAAAAAGTTGTTAGTCTACATACAAGCACCAGTGTTGGCAATCAGACCCCCCCACACCCGCTAAACTGAAGGAGGAAATGATCATGTTTATGAAGCATCAGAGAAAATTTGGGTCAAGCAAAATGAAGAGATTGTACAAATGAACCTTTTATTATCCCTCACCTCTAAGAGCTTATGTGCTTGGATTTGAGCTCTCTCAAGAAGCGTGAGCCTTCACTGCTAAAGGAGTCCCTCCAAGAGAGTTATGAAAAATACAGTTTCCAAAACAATGCCTGCTTCTAAGTCTCTCTCTCTCTCATCTCTCTCCTCCTCACCCTTTAGCACTGACTAAATAGGAGTACTGCATAAAAGCAAAAACTTTAGTTGAAATTTACTTCACCCAAAAATCACTCTTTGTGACAATGAAATTATGCAATCTTGGACACTGAAGAGAAAAACAAAAAAAATACAAGGATGGATTCCAGAAAAAATGGTTTCCAGGAGATGATTATGACAGTGATCCGTCATTCTTACACTTTTCCAAACAGTAACTAGTTTAACATGATGATGTATTATACGAGGACTAAGCACACGAACATAAATTCCTCAGGTTATGGGGATTAATTAGCAATCAAAATGTAGTTTCTTTCCGGTAGGAGATATGTAGAGACTTAAGAAACGGGGACAAAAACAGACGCTAACTGAACCCAACTATGATGCATCCAGGGGCAAGTGCCACACTCACTCATCCATTATTATCTTTCGTTGTACAAATGAAGGAGGCTCCTCCAATAAGAGAGAAGCACACTGGTCACATTTGTAAGTTACTCTGCTAGAGCCAAAAGGAAAATTCACTTGTTCACTCTGACCCAGTAGGGATCCAGGGCGAATCAGGAGTGGAAGTACAAGGTATTGCTGAAGCAAAAATGTCAAACAAGAAAATTAAAGTATTCCATTGAAGGTGAACTGAAAGAGAGTTTTTCACTAAGAAAGTGCTCTCAGATCCCCCCCCAGAAAAGTTATTAGCCATATTGGAAAGTGTACTTAATGTATGACATTTAACATTTGAAAGCAGACCCCTTTCAGATTCTGAAGGTTTTTCTGCTTTTAGGCTGACCCCAAATCCAGTACATCCATTGCCAAAAGGAGGAAGCTACCATAAAAAACAATACCAGAGTCTAGGAAGCTGACTGTCAAAGTCTGGAATACGTAAATAACCAAAAAGAAGTATCTTCCCAACGTCACCAGAACGTATCTTTTGATCCTTCATGTACCCGACCATATAGGCCCATCCCCAAACCATTAAGGCCTCTATAGGAACCAGGAGCTCGTTGCCCAGCACTACTACGGTGTAGTGTTAGTTCAAACCAAAGCAGAAAACGTAACCTAGGACATTCTGGTAGCAGCAGCTGATTCTAGACTAGTCAGATTTGGGAAGGCTCAGAACTTCTGAAGTCTTATGTCTTACAGAGACTAACAAGATACAATAGTGAGAGGATGCCCATGAAGGACCTGTTGGATTGTGCGTATTAAAACAGTGGCCAGGTGAACATCTAAACGGGCTTAAAAATAATTATTTTTTTGGATTCTGTAGGAGTCATCCGAACACCACGGTGAACCACAATACGATTTCATTCCGCCCCTCTCAAAAAACTGTCCTTTGGATTAAATGCCAAAGTAAGAACAAAGACTCTTCTGAAGCACTAGCTATGCTGCATCATCTCCAGACGTGAACCCTTCTTAAAACCATTAGATTAGTTTACCTTGGCAAAGTGGAAGCTCCTTATCCCAATCAACTCCATTTCCCGCAACCACACATTGGGCAGAAGTCGTTCCAATTAATCTGTACCTAAATACAGAAAAAAGGTTCAAGTTTGTTACTCATGTAAGTAGAGAACTAGTTAACTAGTCCAAAAAGATGGAACATTGTTTCTTTCTGCAGTAGGTGGAGACAAACCATTGAAAAATGGATACATCTAACACCATAGGACCAGTGAACTCTAAGGCCAGATCTACACTACACATCTATATCAGTACAACTACCTTGCTCAGTGGGTGTGAAAAATCCATACCCTTGAGTGACAGTTATACTAGCCTAACCCCCACCAACATAGCACTGTCTATGTTGACAGGAGAACTCCCATCAACATAACTACTGCCTCTTGGAGAATTGGATTAACTGTGCTGATAGGAGAGACTCTCCCATAAATATAGGACCAGCTTTATATACACAACAGTACAGCGGCACAGCTGCGCCTCTGTACATGAAGACCAAGCCCTGTGTAGTTAAAGGCAATAAAGAGCTAATTACCAGAGGATACAACTCCCAAGAGAGTTAGCAGGAAAGGAGTCCTCGCTTCTGGGCTATCCTTAACAGATGCTTAGGAATATTTGTTAATCCTCAAAGGGAAACAAAATTACGCCTCTTCTAAATTAGAAATTTTTGCACTTCTGTCACCAATAGGTGAAAGAAGGCCCTACCGCCTTTGCTACAGAACTTTTCAAACACCCAGAAAACTAGCTATTTTACAAATCACTGCTCAGTGTTTTGACATAGAAAAAGAGTTTGGACTTGCTGAGTAGGAGGCCATGTCTCATACTACGTTTCTGACATGTAGGAGGAAGCGTTTGAGCTGCTGGCATTTTGCGTCTTAAAATTACTCTGCTTTTCTCTGCATAAGAACTAAAAACCTCTTCTCTGCCCTGTTGTGTCAGGCTGGCTCAGCTGAAGTAGCTCTTGTTGCTTTTGCTCCTACTTTAATCAATGCTGCCCCTGCTGGGCAGCCAGAAGCACTGCATTTCCAAGTCCATTTAGCTGAACATCCAGCTAAACCCAGCACACAAAGTTGCAAACATATTGGCAAAGCTTACACTTGGTCTTCAATACAGAACACACAAACCATTCCATTAAATTGATTTCTTCAAGTTCTTTCACTTCAATCTCTTGTGAAAGCAGGGAACACTGAGTGAGAGAACAGATGGCAGCAGGTGATTGGGTGTAATTCTGTTTTACAAACTAAGACAACCTGAGGACAGCAGCAATGGAAGACAAGACAGATGCCCTGAGCTGCCACTCACTTGCCATCTCCCTGTTCCATATTCAAAATTCAAGCATCTTAACTGTCCAAGATCTAACCAGTGTTTTTAAACCCAGAGACCTCATTGGGCTGCACAATTCAGCAACCTTGGGGTTTGTTTCCAGTGTATGTGTTATGTTCCTAAAGGCTCATGCTTCAGGATTTCAGCCAGTCCCCTGCAGCAGTCAGGAAGCGATTCCCCACCCAATGCATTCTGAGTTGGTTTCTTTTATCTCCTTCCTTTGAACCATCAGGGATGGCCATGGCTGAAGATGGGACATTGGATGGAGTAGGCCAGGATTCTGAGGTGGCATCAAAGATTCTCACCTCAGTGCTTGGCCACTTGCTGGTTCTTGCTCACGTGCTCCGGCTCTAGTTTGTGGGGTCGTTAAGAAATTTTCCCCCAGGTTAGATTGGCAGTGACACTGGGGGTCTTCTTGCCTTCCTCTGTAGCATGTGAGTGCAGGTCACTTGCCAGGATTATCTCATTTCAACATTTCCCTGCCATGACAGGGGCCTGAGGAATTCATGCACCTCAGGCCCTCCCAGTCTCTGCCCATGGTCTACGCTCCTGTGGGCTGTAGTATTTTAGACTAATTTTGGTTGAGTTTAGTATCTGGGTCCCTGGGAAGTGTTGGTGGCCTGTGATATACAAGAGGTCTGACTGGAGGATCTGGTGGTCCCTTCTGGCCTTAAACTTTGAGACCTCAAAAATCCAACACAGCTGCTCAGTGCAA
The DNA here is from genome assembly GCF_003597395.2 of Chelonoidis abingdonii. Lineage (NCBI taxonomy): Eukaryota > Metazoa > Chordata > Testudines > Testudinidae > Chelonoidis > Chelonoidis abingdonii. The sequence goes on from NC_133772.1 coordinate 13,210,259, forward strand.
TGAAGCCACAAGCTATTTTTGATTCCCCAAGGCTTAGCAACATAACCCATATGAACAACCGCACTTGAGGCTATACTGGGTAACACTGACAGCTATAAGGGAGGGACAGACATGTTTGCTATGGTAGAGCAGGAAGAGGTCTGCTTCTACTTGGTGTGGCATTTTATGGGCAATATTCTGCCAGTAGCTCCCAGGACTCAGACACAAACCCCTGTAACAAGGGAGAGATGGCATGCATCAGTAAATGCCACATGACCCCTGAGGTGGGACTCAGTTTCATAACCCGACCCCTACTGGATGATCTCCTGAGGGCTCTAGGCTGGGATCTTCAACAGCACCTGAGCAAGTTAGGTGCCCATCTCCCACTGCATGACAACCATAGCAGGGTGGCTCTCTTCCTTCAACTCCTTTGAAACTCGCAGGTGTAATTCTTAACAAGGGCCCAGCCCACGGCTACAGATATATAGCACAACACTCACTTCTGTTTGTGAAGTTACGCAGGCTTCCTGCTCTCATTTTGCCAGACTTCAGCAGCACTTTTACATCAGTTTCGGTTCTGTTAATTTGTCAAAAGAAGCAACTTGTCACTCACCCTTCATTACAGGAGAAGGTTGCTGTTGCACCAAACCGGAGATCAGTTAAATCAACCCTGCCATTTTCTAGTTCCAGTGGTTTACATGGTCTTCCTAGAAGAGAACAAGGCTAATATTAACATTACCTCATATTACCTTAACAGGAAAAAGGGGATATGCTAACTTGCACCCCATAACAGAGCAAATACCATGGCAGATCAAAGCCAATGATCTTAGATCCATTGTCTGTCCTGTATGACAGGAGTCAGCACCGAAGGCTTCAGAGGACATCTTAAAACCTACATTAGGGATAATTTTGTAACATGCCCAGGAGAAGTGAGGAGAAGTGGAAGTGGGATGATGTTTCCTAATCCCACATGGACAGAGGTTGCCTCATATCCTGATTCAAGAGAATTAAGATCCCCTTGCAGATTTAATACAAGTGCAAATATTCATATTGTACATGTTAAGGCCCAGATCCTGAAAACTCATATGCAGAACCATATTCATGTGGGTAGACCCATTGACCTGAACTGGCAGCAATTACAAATAAAAAGCAATATAATACATGGAAAAAAAAGATAGATGACATAAGTTATGTGAAAATTGACATGGGAAGCTAAAGACATCAGTGGAAGACTCACAGCTGGCATGGTTACAGAGAATAAGGAGAAGGTTTTAACGTTCTTTAGGAACAAAAGAAATCCTACTGTAAGAGAATGTACCCCTGTCCACACTGCTGTAATAATCTTTGTACAAAACATGCCTTGTGAGATATCATCTGAAAATGTATAGTTTACTAGTCAATATTGTCCTGATAAAATGTATGACAACACCATATACGGGAAGTTATAAGATTTCCCTGTATAATGTTAACTCATGTTGAAAACCACAGCACAAACTGGCAAACTGCTCTGTCTCAAAGGAATGTGTGCTGTTTAATTTGCATTTAAAGCAGTCATCAAGTTGGAATAAAACAACAAAAAAACCTCCAAAAAGGTGAGGAACAGCAGCACGGTAGATCTTTTTGGCAGCTGGGAACGTTTTTCAAGGGGCAGGACTGACACTATATTGAAGAAGAAGAAGAAGAAAAAAAAAGAAAAAAAACTCCAAGGCACCCCTCCGCCCTCTCACTCCATCCATCGAATCACTGCATTAGAAGAGACAAAGGAAGCAGCCACTAAGCTGAAGAAGGGGTCCTCACCTAAGAAGTTGGGTCAGTAAGACTGCTGAGAGTATGTGGAAAGAAAACCTTTATTTTGAATGTACCATAGTTTGTTAACTTCGGCACCAGTTGTGTTTTATTTTGACGTCTCCTGTAACCATTCTGGACTCATGCCTCATTACTTGCAGTCACTTAAAATCTTTTTTTAGTTAATAAACTGGTTTGATATATTCCCGTGTGTTTAAATTGAAGTGTCTGTGAAACTATTTGGGTAGCAAGATGTGAGCATATTATTTCTATTGAAGAAATACAGACTTGATATGAATTTGTATTGTCCGGGAGAGGGCTGGGCAATACAAGATGTACATTCTTGGAGGGAAAACACAAAAACGAATACTAGGAGTTTGTTGGGGTCACCCTGGGAGTATAACCAAGGCTGCTGAGAGCCAAGGTGTGGCTGGCTGAGACATAGCTGATATGGATTTGCACATTGGAGGCTGTTTGTGAGCCATCCAGACTGGAGGCTACAGCAGTAAAGCATTGTAACAGGCACCCAGATTAGAAGGCAGGGGTGACAGATTCTCATTAATCTGGATGATACATTGAGTATACCGTGCCTTGTAATGGTACAAACCTGTTACTAAGCGGAGATGGTAAAACAATTATGATGCAGAAAAGGCAGCAGTGTTCAGAAAATATTTCCCTTTTGTATTTGGAAAGAAGAATGACAGTCTCATCACAAGAGTATGATGAAGTACTTTCATTCTATTAATAGTTAAGGATCAAGTTAAACTACATCTGCAAGAGATAGACATCGTTAAATCAAACTCTTGGGATAACAAGCATCCTAAAAAGTTGGCCAAGGAGATCTCTAGCCCACTAATTAACTTCCAATAAATCTTATAACAGGAAATTCAAGAAGAATGGAAGATCGCTGATCTTGTGCCAGTATTCGAAAAGGGCAAGCAGAATGACCTAGGTAACACTATTTAATATGATCTCACTCACAGGCATAATAATTTAAAGATATTGTGGGATTCATCAAATCCAAGGGCAAATTGATTCTGACCTTTTGTGCAACACATGGCAAAATTTGCCCAATTCATAAGGAATTAAGAACAGAAATATAATTCATATCAATCAATATGGTTTTATGGATCATCAGGTTTGTTTGATAAACCTGATCTTGTTCTTTGAAGTTACAAATTTGTTTAATAAATGTAGCTGATATAATATACCTAGACTTTTGTAAAATGTTTGACTTAGTACCACACAACATTCTAATTAAAAAATTAAAAAAACTTCAGTATCAACAGAGCACAAGTTAAATGGACTAAGTATTGGCTAAGAGGGTGAGGTAATATCTTTTACTGAACTAATTTCTGCTCGTGAGAAACTTCCGATCTTACACAGTGTTCTTCTTCAGGTTTGGAATACATTTCCCAGACCAAGACGAGTGAAGTATAAGCTCGAAAGCTTGCGTCTCTCACCAACAGAAGTTGGTCCAATAAATATTATCTCACCCACTTTGTCTTGCTAATATCGTGGGACTGACATGGCTACACCACCACTTCAGACAACCACTGGCTAATTGACATCTCAAAGAGCAGTCAATGGGAATCAGCAAGTCTGAATGGGATTGAGGTCACAGCAGACAATGAACTGAACATGAGCTCCCAGTGGGATCCTAGGGCAGAAAGGGCTAATGCAATCCTTGATGTATTAACAGAGGAGCAGGAATAGGGAGGTGATAGCAATGTATACAGCATTGCTAAGACCCATACGGGAATACTGTATGCAGTTGTGTCCACATTTTCAAAATGATGTTGAAAAATTGGAGATGGTGCAGACAAGAGCCACAAAAACGTATTAATGGGCCTGAGAAAATGCCATACAGTGAGAAACTTAAAGAGCACAGTTTCTTTAGTTTGTCAAGAGAGATTGTGAGGCGACTTAATTACAGTTGCTAAGGTCCTTCACAAGGAGAAGATACCAGGTACTGAAGGGCTCTTTAACCTAGCAGAGAAAAGTAGAACAAGAACCAGGAACCAGAAAGTGAAGCCAGACAAATTCAAAATGAAAATAAGGCAAAAAAGTGTTTAATAGTGAGGGGGACTAACCGTGGGAACAAAACTACCAAAGGAGGAAACGGCAGATTCTCAGTCTCTGCAAGTCTATAAATCAAGACTGGATGTCCCTCTAGAAGATATGCTTGAGTCAAATACAAGTTTTTGGGCTCAGTAAAGGGTTAACTTGGTGAAATGTAAGTAGCCTGTGATGTAACAATCCCTTCTAGCATTAAAGTCTATGACACAGTGGACTATTTACACAAGCAATATAAAGCACATTTGTGTCTGCCGGACCAGGTTCTAAGTGTCTGCTCCTTTTTTGAATCCTACCATGTTACTGCCACAAAATGGAGGCAAAGATGCTCTCCAGGCTTGTTATGCATTTCGTAAATATTTGTTATTAATTTTCTTCGTACATGAATCCTGATTTGAGACAGTAAGAACTGCACATTCCTTAGTCAAGCTCAGTGGTAGAGCTTTTCTTTACTCCTATAAGAGAGTTATTTGTGATGCTTTCTCCTGCAGTAGACTTATTTCCACGAGGAATGAACTAATATCAGAGGGTTAGCCGTGTTAGTCTGGATCTGTAAAAGGCAACAGAGTGTCCTGTGGCACCTTTAAGACTAACAGATGTATTGAAGCATAAGCTTTCGTGCGTGAACACCCACTTTGTCAGACACATGAAAGCTTATGCTCCAATACATCTGTTAGTCTTAAAGGTGCCACAGGACTTTGTGAAGAATGAACTGTATAAAAAATTCATCATATCTTTATGGAGTTCAATACAAATATACTGTATCCATGCAAAGTGCTAACTTTATGACTGTACTGGGGGAAAAAAATTCTCAGTGCAGACAAGGCATGTAAAAATTGTGACCTATTTACTAAGACCTGATTGATCCAGCAAAACAAGTCCCGCTGAAGTCACTGGAGCTTAAGAACGCATTAAGTGCTTTGCTGAATCAGGGCCTATAAATTAAGTATTTTCTCAAGCCAGCAGGTGAGAGTAGGTGCATCTAAGGCTATTCAAGAAAGTCCTGTCAGTATTCAATATGACAAATTAAATCATAGTCACAAGAAGGCAGACTTAAGGCTCATCAGTTGCCAACTGTATATATCTTTACTAGTTACTGTAGTACTGCGTTTACCAGGGACTTCTGCATGGAATATAGCATATGTAGTCTTAAGATGAGGAAACTTGCAAAAAATCTTATTGTACTCTTAGCAATGAAGCCAAGAGAAGAAGTATTCTCTACGTTGTTATGAATTAGTATTTTGACCAAGTTTGTAACACATTATTCAATACTGGGTTTACTTTTAGTACAGTGAATTCAGTATGGCTAAATTCTACAATTCGTTATCAGGGATAGAGCACCTACAATTTTTTTTTTTTTTTTTTTTAAAATAAGACAGACACTTACCACACCAAAGTGTTTCACTTTATTGCACTATTTGTGACGCTCCGTATACTAACAGGAAATACTATGAACACGATTAATTTAACCGCACCAAGCTGTAGTTGTCCAGTGTTTTGTGGCATCCACTTTATTAAAGTTAAAAGATGTGACATGGTAAGAACCAAGATCATTAGGGAAACTAAAGAGGGTTAAAGCTTAGATGTCCTTTATTTTATACCTCTATTTAAAGCTGACCAGCATAGGTAGAGTATCAAATTCCAGTAATTTCACTGCTGTGCACTGAATGTCTCCCAGTCACAGGAACATTGTGTGGACAGTGGGGCTTCTGGTAGAGAATATCTAAACTTAAGAATAGTGCAGATCTACTATTACATAAGACATTGATGTTCTAGAAAGGCAGGTATTCAGCACACGGCCTAAAAACCAGGAAGAAATGTGGTAAGCTTAGTCCTCAATAGGATTAAGAGGAGAGTATTCAGCATAGAAGGCTGAAGTTACTGAAATTTTGTATTTTAGCTGCTCTTAAAGTAGCCTACAAAGATAGGGAAGGTGTTCTGCTATTTTTTTTTTTTTTTT
>NC_133772.1:13216664-13235933 GCF_003597395.2 Chelonoidis abingdonii
TGAAACCCAGGCCCCCCTCTACTCCGCGCGTTCCAGCCAGGGCCCATGTGGTTACAGCTGTCTATAGTGCCTCCTGATAACAGCTGCATGTAACAGCTACAACTCCCTGGCTACTTCCCCATGGCCTCCTTCCAAACACCTTCTTTAAACTCACCACAGGACCTCCTCCTGAGTGTCTGATAATGCTTGTACTTCCTTAGTCCTCCAGCAGTTACAAGCCTCTCACTCTCAGCTCTTTCTACTCTTGCTCCAGTTTCTCACACGGCACCTCCTCCTCTTCTGGCCTCCCCCCGCCACCTTGACTGGAGTGAGCTCCTTCTTAACCCAAGGTGCCCTAATTAGCCTGCCTTGATTGGCTGCAGGTGTTCTAATCAGCTTGTCTGCCTTAATTGGTTCTAGCAGTTTCCTGATTACTTTAGTGCAGCCCCTGCTCTGGTCACCCAAGGAACAGAAAACTACTCATCCAGTGACCAGTATATTTGCCCTCTACCAGATTCTTGTATCCCACTGGTTTGGATCTGTCACACCATATATGCATCACTCTGAGCATGTATGGTAAAACAAGACATGGCTCCACCCACAAGGCTTATGATCCAACACAGCACAGGCTCAGAGAGGATTGAAACCATACAGAGCGACATGAAGGAAACAACACACAGGGCAAAGGAGATCAAGGGAGCAATCTATAGAAGAGTACATGAAACACGTATGGGTTTAGAAACACGTGAAAACGTCTCTCTGAAACGGCTGATTTTCATATTTCTCATGCGATGCATGGAAGCTGTATGACAGGTATGAGGACAAGTGCCAATGAGAAGCAAAGTCAGGAAAGTAACTGAAATATTTCCCAGTGTTCTGTATTGTATTTTCTAAGGAGCAACCGATCCTAAATTCTCAATTACTGAGGGACAATTTTCACTCGTTTCTATATTTGCTTTCCACAAGCTTCTCTTAGTATAACCTTCTATGAGCGATGTAGCCAAATAACTGGATGCTAATACCTTAACCATATCACTGAATTTATTATCCTTAATTTGGGATACTGCAGATTATATGCTATATGTACCTTATGACTTTCAAACCAAATTTTGTACCTTTGGATAATTTAAGTGTTATACCCAGATGTACAGACACTAACAACTGGTGTATTAGATTAATGTTAGCTTTAATAAAATTTTTAAAGTTTATTTCCGTACAGTTACAGACCTAAGGCTGCAACAGGGGAACTTGCTCATTTTATAATCCTTAGGAGTCTTATACCCAAAACCTTGTTTTACCAAAACTGGTCAGCTACAGCAGCTGCACCTTTACCTGCTGTTTTAACTGACTTTTCCTTCCCCCCATCCTGCCTCCACCTATGGACGGGAGAGACATGATAGCAGGCACTGGGCATTAACACTATCTCACTATACGAAATAGAGTTTAGCCTCCAAGGCAGAAGCTATGCCAACAACCCTTCTCCCAGGCAGAAGCGCTCTCAGGGTCTCAAGACTAGCAGAGGTGCGGTGCCACAGTAGCCAGCCCCAGGTACTGGGGTGGGGCACTGGGTATCTGTCAGTGCTGTGCAGCACGGCCATGCCTCTCCCAGCTCACCCCTTCTGCCCCCCGCCCCCATGTCTCAGGCCCCCGCAGGCCAAGTCTGACACAACTAGGGCTGAAGGGCTGGATGGGGGTTGGGGGCCTTGGGCCGTGCGGGGCCAGGCCCCTGTGAGGGCAGAGCCTGGCCCCAGGGAGGATGAAGTAGTGGCCCCGCTTGAACAAGAGGATAGGGAGGGCCTGGGGAACCCACTGCAGCTCTGGTCCCCACCCAGCCTGGTACTAATGGGGGTAAGGGGGTAAGGGAAGAGGGCAAGGACTGAAGAGACTCTGTGCCCTGGCAGGGGCTGCCTGTGCATCCCTCGCCATGTCCCCTGCCCCTGCCTCTCTGTATTAACAAACGCTGAACCTCCAGCTATCCGCTGAGATACAGCCAATGCACTTTAACTTAACACACCAAAGACCAGCCAGAACTTCCCATCCAGCAGGTTATGAACATATCGCATGCCTGAAATAGCAACTGCTGTGGACCACATGTGACCACTTCATATCTTTGGATCTAGCCTGGGAATGGCAAAGTATCTGGACAACTGCTTATACTTACGTAGACAGGTGGGCAAAGATGGAACCCATGAATTATTAGCTTCACATTTAACTGAACTGCTACCAGTCAGAGTGTAGCCAGAATCACATTCAAATATTACGGTGTTTCCATATGAATAGTCAAGTCCATATCCAGATTGCTTTTTTCCATTTTTGACTTCAGGCTCTGGACACCTGACCACTGAAAATTAAAAGTACTAGCATAAGAACATTTAGCACCAGAAGCAGATAGTAGAGGAATGAAGAAAAAGCCCTGATACAATAATTTGTTTATATCTGCTGTAGTCAAGAAAAATAAAGTTATACAACTTAGGATCTTTCCCTTTAAAAAGTTGTTAGTCTACATACAGCACCCAGCTGTATGGCAATCGATCCCCCCGCCCCTCCCCAATAAACTGCAGGAGGGAAAAAATGAACCATTTTTATGAAGCATCAGGAATTGGTCAAGTATAAGAATATACATTACATGACATTCTGCGAACTGAACTTCCGCTTTAGGGTGTCATAATAGATAGCTAAGGGTTAATGTTTCTTTTACCTGTATAAAGCGGTTAACAAAGGAACCAAACACGACGAGAGGAACCAATCAAGGGAACTGGATTTTTCAAAGTCAAGAGGGAATTTTTGTCTGTCCTTCTCATCTATAGAAGGTTCTTTCTATCTTTTAATCTTCTGTTTCCAAATTGTAATTACAGGTAGAAAAACAAATATAGAGAGCTTTTATGTTGTTTTGGTTGATTACATATGTTGTTTAACTTGCTGGAATGTTTAAATTGTCTCTCTTTATGAAGAAGGTTGGTTTATTCATTTTTTCTTTTAGCCAATTGATTCTGCTATTATTGTCATCTTGAATACAGAGAAATTTTGATTGTCTTTTTTTCTTTCTTTTTTTAATAAAGCTTTCTTTTTTAAGACTTGTCTGAGTTCTCTCTCTGGGTAGGCTAAGGAACGAAGGGGAGGGGGAATTCTCTATATAGTGTATAATCACGGAGGGAAGCTTGCAGCCACCAGAGAGATTAAGGATAGAGGAGGGGAAGAGATGCGATATCTCTGTCTTCTGTATTTGGGTGTGTCTCTTTGTGGATAGAGGAGACATGCTTTTCTTGGTATTGTTCATAGAATGTAAGGATTGCACACCAATAACTATCATTGTTAGCGTCCAGAGAAGAGTCTGGCTGGTGGGAGAGAAGGGGGAGGGAAGTTGGGTTATTTCCTTGCTGGCTAAAGATACAAGATATATAGGGTCCTTGGTCCTTCAGGGAAGTTTCGCGAGGGACAGAGCGAAGCCAGCGTGTGTATTCCTGTCTGTGGCAGTTGAGATAAGACCAAGCTGGTATAAGCATGGAGGTATCATGCGGCACACCACAATTTTGGTGCTAAGGTCCAGATATATGGGAAAGATGCTATATGATAAGGGATGTGAATATTAAGTAAGCCAGGTGACCAATGCTGATGCTCTGAGAAATCATTCATCAGTTAGTTTTAGGATCATAAGTCAGTCATCAGGAATATAGACCAAGTGTTTGCAGCTGAACCTGCATATGACCAGCACATAAACACACTGGTATGCTAAATGCAAAGGTGCATGAGGCAACTGCCTGTACCACCCCCACCCATGAGGATTGCGTACAATGCACTTTATTTTCCCCTCTCTATCCTAAGAGCTTATGGCTGTGATTTGGAGCTCTCAGAAGCGGTGAGCTCATGCTAAGGAGCCTCCTCCCGAAGTCTGAAAATAGCGTTTCCAACAATCCTGCTTCTAAGTCTTCTTCCTCTCGTCTTCTCTCCTCCTCCCCTTTGCACTGACTTAATAGCGGTTACGGCATAAAAGCAAAAAATTTAGTTGAAAGATTTATACTTCACCCACAATCACTCTGTGTGACATGAGAATTAATTGCAATCTTGGAACACTGAAAGGGAAACAAAAAAATCAGGATGGATTCCGCGAAAAAATGGTTCAGGAATGATTTATGAGTGTCCGTCATTCTTCACTTTTCCAACAGTAACTAGTTTCCATGAGTATGTATTACGAGACTAGCAACAATAATATTCTCAGGTTTTGGATTACTTTAGCAATCAAAATTAGTTTTTCTGGTTAGAGATAGTAGACTAGACGGGACAAACAGACGTACTAACTTTAGCATTCGGGGCAGCCACTCCACTTCCTTATTATCTTTCGTTTTACATGATGGAGGCCTCTCAATAAGAAGAGCAAGCCTGGTACATTTGTAAGTTTACGCTGACCAAAGGAAAATTCTTGGTTCACTCTGACCAGTACGGGATCCATGGGCGACTATCAAGGAGGTGAGAAGAAGGTATTGCTGAAGCAAGAATGTTCAAATGAAAATTAAAGTTTTCCATTGAAGGTGAATGAAGAGAGTTTCACTAGAAAGTCTCTCAGTTCCCCCAAAGTTATTTAGCCATTATGGAAGTGTTACTTAATGTAATTTTTACATTGAAGACAGACCCTTTAGATTCTGAAGGTTTTTTCTGTTTTAGGCTTGACACAATCCGTACATCCATTGGACTCAAGAGGATGCTCCAAAAAACCAGCTGGAAGCTGAACTTTCAAAGTCTGGAAGAACGTAAAAATAACCATAAAAAAGTTCTTCCAACTCACCAGACGTACTTTTTGATCCTTCTGGTACCGACGCATCCATCCCCAACTTACTCATTGAACAGAGCTCTTGCCAGCCATCTCTAGATGTAGTGTTTGTTTCCACCAGCAGAAAATACCTAGTGCATTTAGGTAGCAGCAGCTGATTCTAGGACTAATCAGATTTGGGAAGGCTCAGAACTTCTTGAAGTCTTATCACGCTTTTACAGAGTCACTACACAGGCATACATAGTGACGGAGGAGCCATGAGGTACTGTTTGGGATTGTGATATAATTACAGTGCAGGTGAGCAATCTAAACGCAGACTTAAAAATTAATTATTTTTTTTCTGAATTACTGTAGGAGTCATCCGAACACCACGGTGAACCACAATACGATTTCATTCCGCCCCTCTCAAAAAACTGTCCTTTGGATTAAATGCCAAAGTAAGAACAAAGACTCTTCTGAAGCACTAGCTATGCTGCATCATCTCCAGACGTGAACCCTTCTTAAAACCATTAGATTAGTTTACCTTGGCAAAGTGGAAGCTCCTTATCCCAATCAACTCCATTTCCCGCAACCACACATTGGGCAGAAGTTGTTCCAATTAGTCTGTACCTAAACAAAGAAAAAAAAAGTTTCAAGTTTGTTCAGGGTGACCAGACGTCCTGATAAAAATCGGGAACGTCCTGATACTTCGGTGTCTTTCCTGCATCCCAAACGATCTTTGTCCCAATATCCGCTGGCAGCACTGTGTTGGTTTTTTGCTCAGCTGGGGCAGGATTCAGCTTTTTTCTTTGGCTCTGCCGGCGGGTACTCCTCCCAAATGTGTCCTGATATTTTTTTCCCTTCATCTGGTCAACCTGACATTGCTTACATGAGTAACAAAGAACTAGTTAACAGTCCAGAAAGATGCAACATGGTTTCTGCATTAGGTAGGGACAAACCATTGAAAAACGGATAAATCTAACAGCACAGGACCAGTAAACACTAAGGACAGGTCTACACTACACATCTGTATATATACACATGGCTTCTTTCTGCCATCTTCCTGGGAGGAACAGTCACCCAGTAGTAGTTGTGAGGGCAACTAATTTAGTTTGAGAGAGAGAGAGAGCCAGCCAAGTTTATGAGTGCAATTATATGATTGGGTTGCTTGTGATGGCAAGGCTCAGCAACCCTGGGGTTTGTTTCCAGTGTGTGTGTTATGTTCCTGCAGGCTCATGCTTCAGGATTTCAGCCAGTCCCCTGCAGCAGTCAGGAAGCGATTCCCCGCCCAATGCATTCTGAGTTCATTTCTTTTATCTCCTTCCTGTGAACCATCAGAGATGGCCACGGCTGAAGATGGGACACTGGATGGAGTAGGCCAGGATTCTGAGGTGACATCAAGGATTCTCACCTCAGTGCTTGGCCACTTGCTGGTTCTTGCTCACGTGCTCCGACTCTAGTATGTGGGGTCGTTAAGAAATTTCCTCTCTAGTCACATTGGTAGTGACACTGGGGGTTTTCTTTCCCTCCTCTGTAGCATGTGAGTACAGGTCACTTGCCAGGATTATCTCACTTTAACATTTTCCTGCCATGACAAGGGCCCGAGGAATTCATGCACCTCAGGCCCTCCTAGTCTCTGCGCATGGCACATAATGGTTTAAGCTCCTGTAGGCTGTAGCATTTTAGACTAATTTTGGTTGAGTTTAGTATGTGGGTCCCTGGGAAGCATTGGTGGCCTGTGATATACAAGAGGTCAGACTGGAGGATCTGGTGGTTCCTTCTGGCCTTAGCCTTTGAGACCTCAACCAAACAAGCAAGAAAAAACCCACAACAAAAAAACCCCAAAACACACATACACCTGCTCAGCGCAACGAAGCCACAAGTTCTTTTTGATTCCCCAGGACTTGGCAACATAACCCATGCGGACAAGAGCAACAACTGCACTTGAGGCTATCCTGGGTAATACTGATATCTATGAGGGAGGGACAGACCCTAATATTTGCTATTCTAGAGGAGGAAGAGGTCACTTCTACCTGGTGCGGCATTTTATGGGCAATATTCTGCCACTAGCTCCCAGGACTCAGACACAAACCCCTGTAAAAAGGGGGGAGATGGCACGGGTCAGTAAGTGCCACATGACCCCTAAGGTGGGACTCAGTCTCATGACCCATGATCCAACCCCTGCTGGATGATCCCCTGAGGGCTCTAGGCTGGGATCTTCAACAGCACCTGAGCAAGTTAGGTGCCCATCTCCCACTGCATGACTCTCTTCTTTCAGCTCCTTTGAAAATCGCAGGCGTAATTCTTAACAAGGGCCCAGTCCATAGCTACAGATTTATAGCACAACACTCACTTCTGTTCGTGAAGTTACACAGGCTTCCTACTCTCATTTTGCCAGACCTCAGCAGCAATTTTACACTAGTTTAGGTTCTGTTAATTAGTCAAAAGAAACAACTTGTCACTCACCCTTCATTACAGGAGAAGTTTGCTGTTGCACCAAACCGGATATCGGTTAAATGAACTCTGCCATTTTCTAGTTCTAGTGTTTTACATGGTCTTCCTAGAAGAGAAGACAACTAATATTAGCATTACCTCATATTACCTTAATGGGAAAAAAGGGATATGCTAAGTTGCACCCCCTAACAGAGCAAAAACCATGGGAGATCAAAGCCAATGGTCTTTGAGTCCAGTATCTGTCCTGTACGACAGCGGTCAGCACCAAAGGTTACAGAGGACATCTTAAAACTCACATTATGGATAATTTTATAATATGCCCATGGGAAGTCAGGAGAAGTGGAAACGGGATGATACTTCCTAATCCCACACAGACAGCGGTTGCCTTATATATCCTGAATCAAGAGTTAAGATCCCCTTGCAGATTTAGTATAAGTGCAAATATTCATATTATACATGTTAAAGCCCAGATCCCAAAAAACTCATACATAACCATATTCATGTGGTTAGACCCACTGACCTCAACTGGCAGCAGTTACAAATAAAAAACAACATAGGACATGGGAAAAAGGATAGATGGCATAAATCATTAAATGCAAAAATTGATATGAGGAGCTAAAGACACCAGTGAAAGAGTCACAACTGGTAGGATTACAGACAATAAGGAGAAGGTTTTGAAGTTTCTTAGGAACAAAAGAAATCCTACTGTAAGAGAATGTACCTGTGTCCACACCCTAGACACTGCTGTAATAATCTTTGTACTAAGTATGCCTTTGAGGCATCATCTGAAATTTGAGAGTTTACTGGTCAATGTTGTCCTGATAATATTCATGGCATCACTTAACTTCACACACAGATTTCCCTTTACAGTGTTGACTCATCTGGCAAATCACAGCACAAACTGGCAAACAGCTGTGTCTCAAAGGGATGTGTGCTCTGCTTAATTTGCATTTAAGCAGTAAAGCAGTCAACAAGCAGGAAGCAAAAAAAACAACAAAAAAACCCCAACCCTCTAAAAAAGTAAGGAAAGGCAGCAGGGAAGATCTTTCCCTATAGACTTTTTGTGAGCTGGGAATGTTTTCCAAGGGGGCAGGACTGACACTATAAAAAAGGAGGGACAAACTCCCAGGCACCCCTCCTCCCTCTCACTCCGGCCACCAAATCACTGCACTAGGAGTGCAAGATACAACCGCATTTGCTCCAATCCCTCAGACAGAGATAAACACCTACAAGATCTCTATCAAGCATTCTAAAAACTACAATACCCACCTGCGAGTGAAAAAACAGATTGAACGAGCCAGAAGTAGTACCCAGAAGCACCTACTAAGACAGGCCAATGAAGAAATACCAGAACAACCACTAGCTGTCTTCACCCCACCTACCTCTCCAGAGCTCATCACGAGATCTACACACTATCTGAAAGATGATGCCTCATCTCACAGATCTTGGAGAAGGCCAGTTCATCGTTTCAGACACCTCCAACCTGAACAAATACTCACCAGCACACACACCATGCAACAACACCAACCCAGGAACTATCCTGCAACAAGCCCGATGCCAGCTCTGTCCCATATCTTTCAAGTGACACATGCACAGGTCCTAACCTTTTATTGTTAGGGCTTTACACATTTAGGGCTCGTTCACCTGCCATCTACCACGTGATTATGCCATCATAGTGACAGCAACTACCTCTCTGCCATGTAATCTGGACAAACCGGACCAGTTACAGAAAAAGACTAATGAACATAAAATCTGACAATCAGAATTTGCAACCATTCAAAATAGTGGGCAGAAATTCAACCAATCTCACATTCGTGACAGACTTGAGGTGGAATTTGATTCAACACACAAAACCTTCAAAAACAGCACTCAAGAGGATGGCTGAACTCGAGATTAATATGCCAATTGAATACAATGAACTAGGTTTAAACGAGACTGGAGTGGTCATGGCTCATTTCCCCTTGTAAGTTCTCTGTCAACTCTTTTAAGTCGGTCATCTTGATCATTACTTCAAAGCGGTTTTTTTTTCTCCTGCCTATGATAGTCATCGTCAGTTGATTGGTCTTCTTAACAGTGGCTGGCTACTTCATTCTCATGTTCTTTCTGTATAATAATCTTCGTCTGTGTGTTTATTCATTGCATCTGAAGAAGGGCTGTAGCCTACGACAGCTATGCTTGAAAAAATCATTGTTAGTCTACAGGGCTATGTTACACTAGAGATTAATTCCGGATTTTACATAAACGTTTTGAAACAGATTGTTAAAGTCGAAGTACATCGGTACACAATAGCCAATAATTCGGCGGTGTGGGCTGCTGAGGCTAGCGTTCAATTTTTGGAGCGTACTCTGCCGTAGCTATTCCCATTTTCCCCCAGTCTCACGTGCCCATTGAATTCTGCGGTTGAGATCCCATGCATGATGGTTTGCAAAATAGCTGTTGCGGGTGATCTGCTGCGGTAAATGTTGTTCATGCATTCCTCTCCTCCATGAAACACTGGCAAACAATCATTCTTGCCGCCTTTTTCCCTGGATGCCCTCTGAGCTGCATGCCCATTCACGGGAGGCGCCCTGGAACAACCCCACTCGTTGCTTCCCTCCCCCCTCCAACCTCCTGGGTGCTCGTGACAGATTCCCCATTGTGTCTGTGATAAAGTAATATAGAATGCCAGGACTATACAAAACAGTTGTAGCGGAGAAAAATGAGGGAGGCAGCCTCAGCTGCTATATAGTACGAGAGCAACAGCACTTTTCTTTAGACATGTGGTGGGCCCTGATTGGAACTAGCCCGATTGCTATGATGAAGACGGTCCTCAGCCGTTCTTCCATCTACCGGGATGACCCTGTGGATCTTCCTATTTTTTCACCCATGCGCCCCAGCGATCTCACCTGAGGCCAGCCAGGAGCACTCACAGCTTGATACAAGGGCTGTCAGTCCTTTTGTCAGGTACAGTCTGCCACGTGGAGACGGAGAGAGGCCGTTTTCAGTGCGCGACCATAGTACGTGCACGTGCAGTAGACATGGGTGACATATAAAAGAAGTCAAGAAACTATTTTATTCCCCTCTTTTCTTTCACAAGGGGGTGTAATTGATGAATTACCCTGAACACACAGACAATGCGTTTGGACTAGAGGCATTGGGACTCAAAGAATGCAAATGCTTTTTTGGAAGACTGTGGGACTATGGATAGCTTGGAGTCTCGGTAACCCGCCTCCTCATGAGGCTTTGACTTCTCTGGTTTTCCGTTACGCTTGTAACACAGCATGTATTGTTGGCCGTTTTGTCCATTACGCCTGGAGATTTTTTTCCAAATGCTTGTTCATTTTCATCTTCTGTAATGAGCTGTGATAGAGAACAGGATTGTTCCCCATACAGCGATCAAGAATCAGTATCTCCCGTAAGTCCATGCTGGAGCTCTTTTTGGATTTTGGGACTGCTCGCTACCCGTGCTGATAGAGCTCCATGCTGGGCAAACAGGAATGAGAAATTCAAATTTGCGAGTCTTTTCCTGTCTACCTGGCAGTGCATCGAGTTCAGACTGCTGTCCAGAGTGGTCACAATGGTGCACTGTGGATAGCTGCCCGGAACCAATACTGTCGATTTGTGCCACCTAAGCCTAATCCGATAGGTAATCCGATATCAGTGCTACACCTCTCGTCCGGGAGGAGTACAGAAACCGGTTTAAAGGACCTTATATCGATATAAAGGGTCGTGGTGTGGATGAGTGCAGTGTAAATTGGTTTAACGATCATAATTCGGTTTTAAACTGCAGCGTAGACTAGGCCTAAGGTGCCACACGTACTCCTGTTCTTTTTGCGGATACAGACTAACACTTTGCTATTCTGAAACCTGCACTCGGAGAGACAAAGGAAGCTCCCACTAAGCTGAAGAAGGGTTCTCCTAGGAAGTTGGGTCAGTAAAACTGTGAGCATGTGGTAGAAAAATATTTTGAATTTAAAATTTGCAGATGACACAATGACTGAGGGAGTGATAAATGGAACAGGCAGTATACAAAGCAATCTGGATCTGGGTCTGTTCAAAAAAAAATAAAAATAATAAAAAAATTCTAGTCTCGTTACGGACTGGCGAAGGTTTCTGGCGCCTAGGCCCAGGCATTTGCCGCCGGCGGCGCGTCTCGCAGCTCCAGCAGAGCTGCATGCCTGCGAGGTCCCACCGGAGCATGGACCGGCAGACGCCCGCAGATACGACTGCGGCAGCTCTACCGAGCGCCTGCCGCCCCCGCGGAAATGCGCCGCCCCAATGCTAGCGCCCCAGGGAAAGCGCTGACCCCGGGGGCTCCTGACTGGCGGGGGAGGGGGTGCCT
This sequence comes from Chelonoidis abingdonii, assembly GCF_003597395.2. Lineage (NCBI taxonomy): Eukaryota > Metazoa > Chordata > Testudines > Testudinidae > Chelonoidis > Chelonoidis abingdonii. The sequence continues at coordinate 13,228,163 of NC_133772.1, forward strand.
GACCCGGGGGCCTGGGCTGCGGTCGTGCGGCGGCTCCCTGACCCCGGGGGCGGCTGACCCGGGGGGGGGGGAGGCGCCTGGGCGCCGGCTGCGGCGCGGTCCCTGACCCCGGGGGGGGGGGTGCCCTGGGCTGCAGCAGCGCACTGCCAGGGGCACGCTGACCCGGGGGGGGGGGGTGGGATGGGCCCGTGGCTGCCCGGCTTGCGGTGGCGGCCCGCTGACTGGGGGCGGGGGGCGCCCTGGGCAGCCAGGCTGTGGAGGCGGCACACTGACCCCAGGGGCATGCTGGGCTGCCCAGCCGCGGTGGTGGTGCGCTGACCCCGGGGGCTCCCTGACTGGGGGGCGGGCAGGGGCACCCTGGGCTGCCGCGGCGGCGCCCTGACCTGGGGGACACCTTGGGCTGCAGGCAGCTGCTGCCGCCAGCAGCTCAGCCCCTCCAGCAGCAGCGGCTGCAACCATTTAAAAAATTTTTTGGGGGCGCCACTTTTTGGCACCCCCAAATCTTGGCGCCCTAGGCAACCACCTAGTTTGCCTAAATGGTTACACCGGTCCTGCTCGTATAATGGAAAATTATATATCTAGGCACAAGAAATGCAGGCTGTTTCTAGAGAACAGGGAAAACTATATCCTGGAAAACAGCAAGTCTGAAAGGGATTGAGGTCACAGCAGACAATGAACTGAATATGAGCTCCCAGTGGGATCCTAGGGCAAAAAGGGCTAATGCAATCCTTCATGTATTAACAGGGAAGCAGGAATAGGGAGGTGATAGCAATGTATACAGCATTGCTAAGACCCATATGGGAATACCGTATGCAGTTGTGGTGTCCACATTTTCAAAATGATGTTGAAAAATTGGAGATGGTGCAGACAAGAGCCACAAAAACGTATTCACGGGCCTGCAAAAATGCCATACAATGAAAGACTTAAAGAGCTCAGTCTGTTTAGTTTGTCAAGAGAGATTGTGAGGCGACTTGATTACAGCATCTAAGGACCTTCACAAGGAGAAGATACCATAAAGGGCTCTTTAATTTAGCAGAGAAAAGCAGAAGAACTAGGAACTGGAAAGTGAAGCCAGATAAATTCAAAATGGAAATAAGGCAAAAGTGTTTAATAGTGACTAACCATGGGAACAAATTACCGAAGGAGGAAACGACAGATTCTATCTCAGTCTATAAATCAAGACTGGATGTCCTTCTAGAAGATATGCTTTAGTCAAATACAATTTTTTGGGCTCAGTAAAAGGAATAACTTGGTGAAATGTAAGTAGTCTGTTATGTAAAAATCCCTTCTAGCATTAAAATCTATGATGCAGTGGACTACTGACACGAGCAATATAAAGCACATTTGTGTTTGCCAGGTTCTAAGTGTCTCATCCTTTTTTGAATCCTACCATGTTCCTTGCCTCCATTTTGTGGCAGTACTTTCTACAGGCTTGTTATGCGTTTTGTAAATATTTCTTCTTAGTTTTCTTGAAATGTGAATCCTGATTTTAGACAGCTGAAAACTGCATGTTCCACTAAGCTTGACTGAGGAAGAGCTTTTCTTTGCCCCTAAAAGAGTTATTTGTGATGCCTTCTCCCACAATAGACTTATTCCCACGAAGAATAAACTGTTCCAAAAAAAAAAAAAAAAAAAAAAAAAACACCCCACCACACACACAAAAAAACAAAAACACACACCATATCTATATGGAGTTCAATATAGATATACTGTATCCATGCAACAATACAGTTAGTACAGTCATCAAAAGTGCTGGGAAAAATCTCTCAATGCAGACAAGGCAGGTAAAAATTGTGACCTATTAATTAAGGCCTGATCGATTCAGCAAAACAAGTCCCACTACAGTCACCGGACTTAAGAACGCACTAAGTGCTTTGCTGAATCAGGGCCTATGTATAAAAGTATTTTCTCAAGCCAGCAGGCCAGAGTAGGTGAGTCTACGGCTAGTCAAGAAAGTCCTATCAGTTTTCAATACAACAAATTAAATCTTAAATTTAAAACATATGTACAAGCAGGCACAGCTAAGGTTCATCAGCATCCAACTGTATATCTCTTTACTAGTTACTGTAGTTCTGCATTTTCTAGGGACTTCTGCGTGGAATATAGCATATGTAGTCTTGAGACGAGGAAACTTGCAAAAATCTTATTGTACTCTTAGCAATGAAGCCTAGAGAAGCATTCTTTAAGTTTTGTTAAGAATTAGTATTTTGACCAAGTTTGTAACATATTATTCAATACTGGATTTACTTTTAGTACAGTGAATTCAATATGGCTGAATTTACAATTCGTTATCAGGGATAGAGTAACTACAATTTAAAAAAAGACAGCCAGCCACTTACCCCAAAGCGTTTCACTTTATTGCACTATTTGTGATGCTCCCTATACTATGAACAGGAAATACTAGGAACACAATTAGTTTCCCTAATAATCCTGGTTCTTACCATGTCACATCTTTTAACTTTATGAAAGTTGCTGCCACAGAACACTGGACAGCTACAACTCGGTGCAGTTAAATTAAAGAGGGTTAAAGCTTTTATTTTATACCTCCATTTAAAGCTGACCAGCGCAGGTAGAGTATCAAATTCCAGTAACTTCACTGCTGTGCAGTGAATGCCTCCCAGTCACAGGGACGATGGGGTTTCTGGTAGAGAAGAACTGCACTATTCTTAAGTTTGGATCTCCTATTACATAACAAGATGTTGATTTTCTAGAAAGGCAGGTATTCAGCACATGGCCTAAAAACCAGGAAGAAATGTGGTAATTCTATTCCTCTGAATCCTATTTGAGAGTATTCAACACAGAAAGCTGAAGTTACTGGAATTTTGTATTTTAGCTGCTTTTAAAGTAGCCTACACAGATAGGGGCATGTTCTGCTATGGTTTTTTAAAAAATAGTCAACTACTAATATAATAAAGAACTGTCCAAAATGTATTTAGAAAGTGTTTATGGATACCAGTGTCGAACTCTGAACCACTTACCCAATAAAAGAGAGACTCCTACCTATGTCAAGATGGCTTGCACATCAGTTGAAATGGAAAAGCAACAAAGATACTCACCTACACAAAACTCAGGGTCTACTGACCATGTTGAATTTGGAAGACATGTAACAAAAGGAGACTTTCCAGAGCCCAAAATGTATCCTGGGCGACAGGAGTATTTCAGTTTGGTCCCAACAGGATAGGAATTGTTCATTACCTCAGGCGGCTCAGCAAAACTCAACCGTGGAGGAGAATCACAAGTGCCTAGCAATAGAGACAGACAAGAAAGGGAAAAAGTTAACTAAGAAAGATATTCATTTTTGAGAAGCCGCAAATAATTTTATTGGGGACAATTTGGATGTACCTGTTTTCATTAGAGCCTTGAAGCTACTTTACTGAATGGGCTCGATACAGAACGCCAATACATTAAAATTCTATATTTACCACGTATCCCTCACCCTGAACATGTATGTTAATGTAAAGTAAGTACGTTGTGTAAAACAAGACATTCTGCCACCTCACAGGTTTTATGATCTAATGCAGCAGAGGCTCAGAGAGACTGTTGCAACCATACAGGGTAACATGAAAGAAGATAACGTACAGGGCAAAGGAGACCAAGGGAGCAGAGTACACAGGGTGGATAAAAATCTATGCTTTTTTAAGAAGAAACAAGATATTTTTAATTTAAATTGGCTTTTTTGGATAAAATGTTTTAACAAGGTTTTTTCCTCAAAAACTATTTTTTGGATAAAATGCTTTTTGAGGAAAAAAGCTTGTTAAAGACAGTTGTAATTAAGATACATTATCGCTCAAAGATATCTCATCATGGAATAGGGATTATAAATGCTATAGTATGAGACAATATATTCATGTAACATTTAAGAAAAGTTTTGTAAAAGAGTTGCAATAGTTCATGGATTAGGAACCCAATCTTATGGGGCTCCAGGGGGTTCCGCATAAATTATTTCGGTTACTCTTTCTATCTACCCAATGGGACTCAGCACTCAGTCTAGAAGATACCATCGGACATGGTTAGTTTTACAGTTCTCAAACTGTGGATTTATGTCTCCAGAGATAACCACCTTATAAACAGCAAAAATGTTTTAAAAACAAAAAACAAAAACATTTCTCACCTCTCTATAAGGCCTCAACTCTATTGTCCCTCTGCAAATTTGTGTACACAGAGTCAATCCCTTACCTCTCTCTAGAAGTGCAAAATTTCAAAAAGTTCAATTAATAGAAGATTGTTGGGGGCAGAATAGATCTGGACAAGTTGAAGTCTTGAGATAAATGTGAGAAGGGAGGGACAGGCAGTAGAAACAAAAAAGTGAAACCGTTTGAGCAGCATATTCCAGAAGTCTTGAGTCTTTCTGAGTGTAGCCTTTCTTGATTTGAGATCTACCATACCATTCTCTCACTAGAAGGAAAAAACTTATAATGGCAGCAAACCATAAAAGAGATCCAGTTCGGGAATATTTTAATGAAGTTCCTCTACTTGTGGGTAAGAAAGGTATGCATGCAAAATGCAAACAGTGCAACAAAGAAATGCAAGGCCTGGTTGCCCAAACGAAACATCAGGAGAAGCGTTCCTTCTCAGGAGGAAGCTGCATTGAAAATGATGAAAGGAACATATCTGAACGCAGGATCTTCAGGCTGGTAAACTTTTTTTTTTTTTATTTCATACTTCTTTCTTAAGGACTGCCTGTCTTCCTTTTGGACTATTCTTGAATTCTCATGTTTGAGCAAAAAATATAGTTGTTACTCTAGGGTACTATCATTTTAGATGCAGTTGTGATAAAATTTCACCTTCAAAGTAGTACTGAGTGTCAGTGAATACAATGAGAAATACTAAGTGAGCAGCGTGGTAATAATAATTCAATAACTGCATTGACTTATTTTGTTTAGGAGAATCCATCCTCAACATACAGGATTCTCAAGACTATCCACCTTTGAGATCACCATCATTTTCTATAGTTTCAGTACATCACCTGTAGCAAAAAAATCTCCGTCACCCAGAAACAACCATAGGTAAGTTTGTGATAAGAACTAGCAGATTACAAAAAGAGGTGATTGATGAAAACAGCTGCCCTCTTTGTTTATGCAACAAACTCTCTAGACTCAGACTTTAAAGTCAGAAGGGACCATTATGATCATCTAGTCTGACCTCCTGCACAGTGCAGGCCACAGAATCTCACCCACTCCTTTACAAACCCCTGCCTAGTCTGAGTTATGAAAGTCCTCCAATTGTGTTTGAAGACCTCAAGCTGTCGCAGGACGAGACTCCGAGCAACGTGAAACCCATGCCCATATCTTGCACGTGTAGGAAGGTGAAGCCACATTTCGCCTCTATCGACCCATTGTGACTGCCTAGAGAGGAGAGTGAATGTTCATGATTCACCGACCCCACTATATACTACATGCCGCACTCAGTGAGTTCTCAGGGGGAGCCAATACATACTCTGTAGCGCTGTGGCCAAGAACCCCCCAGCCATGCATACCTCCTGGAGTGTTGAAAAGAGATTCGTCTTTGAAGTCACTGCATGCCGAGTACACCAACTCCGATCCTACTCACCGGCATCGTATTCCCATACCTCTTACATTCTGGTGTAGTGATTTGTACACCCACCACTTCACTAACATCGTTCAGTCATTTATAGACCAGATGAATGTTATCTGACTCCGCTCATATTAATCCATTAATTCCATTCAGAACAGCAGATTATAATAGTCAGCAGACAAATTGCTGGACAAAGCGTAATGAAAAGAAATTGAGCAGTGTGCAAAAGGTCTAGAAGTGAAAATTGTTAACCGGAGTCTTGATGGGTGGAGCAATGTCCACAATCATCCTGTTGTATGCACTTGTGTGACAACAGAAGGGAATGTCTTCCTTACAGAAACAACTGATACATCAGGAAATGCACACACAGCAGAATACTTACAAAGTAGCAGCAATAAAAGCTATAACAAAAACTGTAGAAAAAAATAAAAAAAGCAAATGTCTAGTATGCAACTTGGTCACAGACAATGTTGCAAATGTATCCAAGATAAAACAACACCTAGGAAGAGTCCCAAGCTAACATCATAACAGTTGCAGTGCTCATTTGATGCACCTCCTAGCCAAAGAATTAATTGTTCCAGAAATAAAGGCTAATGTTGTTGAAATTGCAAAATACTTCCGTAACAACCACTCTGTGGCAGCTGCTCTGAAAAAAGTGGGAGGAACCAAGCTAACTCTCCCACAAGACGTGCGACAGAACTCAGCAGTGAACTGTTTTGAGCACTATAGCAAGAACTAGACTGTTCTGATGGCAGTCTGTGAAAAAAAATAGTGAAAAAGTAGATGGCACTGACACAGCCAAAGTTTTCAACATTGGCCTTAAGAGAAATGTTGAACACATGCTAAGTATCCTGAAGCCTATTTTTGTAGCCTTGAACAAAATGCAGGGAAATAGCTGCTTTATTGCTGACACTGTTGAAATTTGGAAGGAATTGAGTGATATCTTAAAAAGAGAAATATGCAATCACAGAGTTAAATTACAAGCATTAAAAAAAACAAATGGGACAAGCACTATCTCCAGCTCATTTTCTTGCAAAGATTCTCAATACTCAGTACCAGAGTCAAACCTTAACTACTGAAGAGGAGTTGGGTATGACAGACATCCATCAGTCATCCCTTCATAATGTCAACTATAATAAACTTCAGAGCTAAGAGTGAATCATTCAATAAATATGTTGTTTGCTGATGATGTTTTAAAGAAAGTCACACCAATGAACTGGTGAAAGTCACTTAAGCACTTAGATTCAGAGACAGTTGAAGCTACTGCAGTTAAAAGTGAGATTACTTCTTCTGGTGTAGAAATAATATTTTCTTCCTTTGTACTAATTCATTCAAATTCACAAATTGTTTGGAACACGAGAAAGCAGGAAAGCTTGTTTTTCCCTTTTCTAAATTATGAACGAACATGAAAATGAAGGTGAAGATGACTGAGTTAGCTGCAGACGCCAATATTTTAATTTCATGTTGACCTGGCTGACACAGTCGATTTTTTTTAAATATTTCATTTAACTATTTTAGTTAAAAACAATTTTAACAAAAACATACCTGATTTTAAAAAACCTGAATGTTTAAACTCAAGAGTTCACACACTTGTTTTGTGAAAATATTATGTGTTTTCTGTTGAAGAAAAAAAATCCAGAATACATAATATTGTTTTAGTTAAATAAAACAATTTAAATGCCTGTCTGGTGATGTTCTCCTCCTAATACAGCATGGCGAGAAAATCCTCCAATTATTAAATGATTAACCTGTTGAATGGAGATAGTTCACCTCCCAATGCCTTCATAAACATCTGCTTCAATTACCTTTGGTAAATGAAATAACCAAACAATAATTCATTTTCTGACTTTAAAAACGGATAGTGTGTACCTTCTAAAAATGAAACCTACATCTCTGAGTTGTGAAGAATATGTATTAAGATAATCACAACCAAGAAGAATTCACTTTTATGTAAAAAACCATGATGAAACTGAGTCTTACAGACTAGTGATTTAAATCATGAAGATTACATGAGAGTATATGAAACACGTATGGGGTTGGCAACAAGTGAAAAGGGCTGGTGGGAAGCTCTGAGACAGCCGACTTTCATACTTCCTCATGCGATGCATGGACAGACTGAAATACTTCCCCAGGCAGAAGCGCTCCTGGGGGCTCGAGGCTCGCAGAGCGGCGGGGCCAGGGCCCGGGCTGGGGCAGCGGGGACCTGTCGCTGCCGCGCGGCTCGGGTCCCCCACCG
>NC_133772.1:13238656-13309018 GCF_003597395.2 Chelonoidis abingdonii
AACCGCCCGCCTCCTGGCCCTCGCGGGTCCGAGTCCGACGCAGCCTCTGGGTTGCTGAGGGGTCTGGATGGACATCGGCTGGGGCCGGGCCCTGTGTGACTGGGCCAGGGCCCCAGTGGGGCCGCTCGGCTCAGGTCCCCCGGCCAGACCGTACCGATGGGGGGGCCCTCCTCGCCACCCTCCCTCCCGACCCGCCACCCCACGTCACGCGCGAGCCCGGGCAGAGGGCCAACTTCACCACAGTCTAAGCCTGAGGCAGCGAAGCAGCCCCAGGAGCCCCGGGCGCCGGCTTAGAAGCAGCACGGGGAACCGAGGAACTCTAATGGCGGGCCGGCGGTGTCAGAAGAGCCGCGGGGTGAAGCGGCGGCGAGAAGACGCACCAGAACGATGTCACCTGCAGGAGACCCACCCCGTGGCTCTGACTCAGCGTCCGGCCCCTTGCGTCGTTTGATGGCGACAGGTGTACCTTATGACTTCCAAACCAAATTTCGTACTTTGGGATAATTTAAGCATTATACCCAGATGTACAGATGCTCTTTTCTTACCCTGTGTACTGGATCATTTTAACATTAGTTTTAATGAAGTTTTAAATCCATTTCTGTACAGTCACAAACCAAAGGCTTTAATGGGGGAACTTGCTCATTTTATAATCTTAGGAGTCATATACACCAAACTTCGTGTACTGAAATTGGTCAGCTACAGCAGCTGCACCTTTACCTGCTGTTCAAAGTGGCTTTTTCTTTCCCCTGGCCTGCCTCCAACCATGGACAGGAGATACCCCCAACACCAGGCCCTAACCATTAACACTCCCACCAATGGGACAGAGTTTAAATTAAATTGTTTTAAATTAATGGAGATATCCTATTTCCCAGAACTGGAAGGGACTTTGGAAGGTCACTGAGTCTAGCCCCCTGCCTTCACTAGCAGGACCAAGTACTGATTTTGCCCCAGATCCCTAAGTCGCTCCCTCAAGGATTGAACTCACAACCCTGGGTTTAGCAGGCCAATGTGTAAACCACTGAACTATCCCTCCCCCAAGGCAGAAGTGCTCCCAGGGGCCCAAGGCTCGCAGAGGTGCGGTGCCAGGGTGGGGAAGCAGGTATCTGTCACTGCCATGGGGCTCAGACCCCCTCAAACCCTCCTGCCCCCCACTGGCCAAGCTGGATGCAGCCCAGGCTGAGGCACTGCATGGGGGCAGGAGCCAGGGCCCTGTGTGATGGGGAGGGCCCAGGGGAGCCACTGCAGCACCAGTCCCCATCCAACCTGGCACTGATGCAGGGGAGGGCGGGGACCGAGGGGATTCTGTTCCCAGGTCGGGGCCACTCTCCTCTCCAACCCACTTACCCAGAGCAGAGGCAGCATCAGGAGCCCTCAAGTGCCGGGCTGGCAGCATGGAGCCAAGACCACGGCGTGGCTGACAGCAGAGTCTCAGGGGCGCAACCGCTCACTCCAGCTCTGCCAGTGCTGTCAGGGCTACAGCTCGGGTGACAGCAAGGAAAGGGGGCAGGAAGCAGGGGCGTGGCCAGGAGAGTTTGGGTGGGGCATGAGAAGTGGGGGTGGGGTGTGTTCAAAAGGGGCAGGGGTTGTGTCACTGCTTTGCACCCAGGCACTGTAGAACTGCATGCAGCTTAGCATAGAAGCGGCATGTTTTCGGCCCTGCCTCGGACCTTCCGTTTGCTTCTTTGGTTTTCTGGTAGGCTTATCTGAGCTCCTTAACTTTCACACGGCACTGTACTGAGTCCATGGTGTGGCCTCTCTGCATCATAGCCTTGGAAATTTTTTCAAATGTTTTCTCATTTCATCTTTTAGAACGGAGTTCTTTTAGCACGGAATCCTCTCCCCATACAGCGATCAGATCCAGTACCTTCCGTGCGGTCCATGTTGGAGCTCTTTTTTGATTCTCAGGAGACTGCATTGTTACCTGATGAGCTCTGCGTGGTCACCTGTGCTGATGATCTCTCTACGCTGGGCGAACAGGAAATGAAATTGAAAAGTTCGCGGGGCTTTTCCTGTCTACCTGGCCAGTGCATCCGACTCCAGATTGCTGTCCAGAGTGGTCAAAATGGTGCACTGTGGGATAGCTCCCGGAGGCCAATACCGTCGAATTGCGGCCACACTAACCCTAATCCAACATGGCAATACCGATCCGAGCACTTCTCCCCTCGTCGGGGAGGAGTACAGAAATGGGTTTTAAGAGCCCTTTATATCAATATAAAGGGCCTTGTTGTGTGGATGGGTGCAGGGTTAAATCGGTTTAACGCTGCTAAATTCGGTATAAACGCATAGTGTAGACTAGGCCTAACAGAAAGTGGTGCAGTACAATGACCCAAAGGTTAGATTTTCACTGGCCAGTGGGTATTGGTGTAGCTATTACAGACTTACCATGAAGATTAAATAAGTGCACTGTATAATCCAGGAAATAGTAACTGGTTCAAAGGTAACTAAGCCCTTTATCAACGCACTGATAAATCATGTGATTTTTAGATAATAGGAAAATTAGTTGCAGTGAGGACTTTGCTTGCATGATGTAAATGTCCTTCAAGATGCAGTAAGGGCAGTACATTAAAAAAAACAACCAACAGGTGACCGTGTTCACGGGAATGCAGATAAATGTGCGGAGGTATGCTCTATTTCTAATCTGCAGTGGGGGCAGACATGTTGTTGAGGTCCTTGATCTTCCCTCTGCTACACACCCTGTTCCTTTCATATCATTTCCTATTAACAGGGCTGGCTATGTGTAGTACCAGGTGGCCAAGTCACAGATTAGGCAGATGAAATTCACTATTTCCCCCATGAAAGCCTGTTTTTAACTAAATGACCAGGAACACCTTCTGAAACAGACATTTGCATTTAAAGAAATTCACATTAATCTATCATTTCATCTGTTCTCTGATGGGATTCCACTTTTGCTGTGAACAATTAGAGACAATAAAATATGGTATATTCACTAACATTAGCATAATTAACGATTTTCGTTTGCACGAATGTCTGAAAGGAGATATTCTGTGTATCTGCAGGTCTGACCCTGCAGCTATTCCTTCACTGCAGTTTACAAAAATCAACACAGGCACTAGTATAATGCATATTCCAGCTGCAGACATGGATTTATCCTCACAGGCTCCCTGAGAGAGAGAGAAAGGTTTATCCCCATGTTATAGAGTTGAGGAACTGGAGACCCAGAAAGCGTAGGACCGGGCTGCACAAAAGGAGTTAGGCATTGCAATGCTGAGCAGCTGGAAACATTCAGGCCCCTTGAAAATCACTGAGTCACAAAGTCTGAGTTAGGCACCTGAGAGTCTATCAAAGGAATAGAGGGTGATAGGCGCCTTAGCCTGTGATCCACCAAAGCCAGCGCGCAAAGCAAGGAGCCACCTAAACTGGCCAATGGGCGATGTTGAGGAGAAATTGCCCCTCAGCCCCACCCCTCTCACAGAGATAGTCAGCTAGCTCTGGGGACTCCTCCTCTGGAGTCAGGCAACTTCAGTGTCTTACCAGAATGAGTTAGGTGCCTGCCTCACTCTGTATAAAATGGCTAGAGGTGGCATTAGCTGTACCCACCTGATAACATTTGACCCCATAGTGAGCTCCTGGGATGTGGGGAGACCCAGATTCAATTCCCCCATGAGGCACAGCAGGAGAAAGGATTTGAACACAGGTCTCCTACAGCTCTCAGCAGAGTGCTGTAACCACTGGCTATGAGATATTCTGATGGGGGCTCCTTTGGTCTAGCCACTTGAAGCTGCTGCACTCTGGGGAAACAACAATGAAAGTGACTGGAGCTAGTGTCTCTTGCTGACTGTCTGCTCCACCCGACTACAGAGTCTCTCTGGCTCTGAGACTAAGTATGTACCCAGAGTGGAAAACTGAGCTAAAGTTATCAGGGGGACACTGGCACCACCACCTTCTCCTCCTCCTGAGGGTTAGGCAGAATGTTTCAGGCATCACAGAGATGCTGAAACCAGGACTTAGACACATACATAAATGGGGAGGGGTTAGGTTCCAGGGAATTCTTTTCACCAGATAAGACATTATATAAATATACACTGTAAGTTTTAAATCATTTTAAACAAAATTTAATACTGTGCTCACCAATGATGATTATGAAGCTTGGCTGAGGCAGTGGCATAGTGGGGTCGGCGTGCATGGGGCTTGCCCCACTCTGCCCGCCCAGCCCTCCTGCCAGGGAGCGGGATGGAGGCACAGAGGCTGAAGCAATGGGGCAAGCCCCTGCACCCAGACCCTGCTTCCCAGCAGGAGGGCCAGGCGGGCAGAATGGGACAAGCCAAATCACTTTATAATGGAACATTGCACGACTTAAAATAAATCAGCAACCTAATAACGAAACAATGTTAACTGGGACAACTTTAAATGAGGAGTTACTGTACTTAAATACCCCAAAGGAGCAGCAACTTACTCAAGGGAAATGACTCAACACCTTTTTTACAATCTCTGCCTGTCTCTCTCCTTAAATTTGTATCTTTGGCCTTTCACATAAAAATACATATTTCCAAAGCCACCATACAAGAAGGAGATACTTGGACCATAATACCCTTAGTTTACTGACCACTGGGGCAGACTGCAAGGTTCATTTTTCCCTATCTAGAAGAAATTTTGGGACTGTTTTCAGAGTTCCAACCTTCTTAACATTTGTTTTTGCCACTGCACAGCAAAGAAACACCTGGGAGCAGGAGAGAAATTCATCTTAGTTCACTGAACTCCCCCTAGCTGCAGTCTAGTGCACAGGACCAAAATTTAGTTGTTTAAAACAAACACACGGATGGACCCCCAGTCTGCCCCATTATGTGGGGAGCCCTGTTGAGATCAGGGATATTGTGTGAGGGCCAGGGGAATAGGTGGGGATGCGGAGGGAACCAGGGTGGGGAGCATATATATTCCTTCACTGATGTCTCCTCTGCTCTAGGGGTAGAGCTGCCTCTGTCTGACAAAGCCTGTGTTACGAATGCCAGGATCTTCTGCAGAAGTAGCTCTGTGGCATCTCGCCTTGCCAGTTCACACCCTAATGGAAACTGAAGATGGGGGAAGGATTGCAGACATAGTTGATGCCACAGCACTGATCTCAGCTCTGAGCAGTGGGGATCTCCTTCCTCTGACAGCAATCCCACAGGAGTCTGGCTAAGCAGAACTGAGTCAACTTCTGACATGTTATGAAAATCCCTCCACACTAGTAAAGATACTTATCTGCAAGAGGAAAGGAGAGAACTTTTCTGTTTTGTAAGCAACTAGTGATTCATAGAATATCAGAGTTGGAAGGGACCTCAGAAGGTCATCTAGTCCCACCCCCTGCTCAAAGCAGGATCAATCCCCAACTATTTACATAAGGGCAATAATATCTTCTCTGTCTTATTGTCTATCCCCTTTTTAATGATTCCTAACATCCTGTTTGCTTTTTTGACCGCCTCTACACACTGTGTGGATGTCTTCAGAGAACTATCCATAATGACTCCAAGATCTTTTTCCTGATTCGTTGTAGCTAAATTTGCCCCCATCATATTGTATGTATAGTTGGGGTTATTTTTTCCAATGTGCATTACTTTACATTTATCCACATTAAATTTCATTTGTGTTTGTTGCCCAATCACTTAGTTTTGTGAGATCTTTTTGAAGTTCTTCACAGTCTGCTTTGCTCTTAACTATTTTGAGCAGTTTAGTATCACCTGCAAACTTTGCCACCTCACTTTTTACCCCTTTCTCCAGATCATTTATGAATAAGTTGACTAGGATTGGTCCTAGGACTGATCCTTGGGGACCACCACTAGTTATCCCTCTCCATTCTGAAAATTTACCGTTTATTCCTCCCCTTTGTTCTCTGTCTTTTAACCAGTTCTCAATCCATGAAATGACCTTCACTTTTATCCCATGACAAGTTAATTTATGTAAGAGCCTTTGGTGAGGGATCTTGTCAAATGCTTTCTGGAAATTTAAGTACACCATGTCCACTGGATCCCCCTTGTCCACATGTTTGTCGACAATTTCCTTTTACAGAAACCATGTTGACTTCTACCCAACAATTTATGTTCTTCTATTTGTCTAACAATGTTATTCTTTACTATTGTTTCAACTAATTTGCCCGGTACTGACGTTAGACTTACCGGTCTGTAATTGCTGGGATCATCTCTAGAGCCCTTTTTAAATATTGGCGTTACATTAGATATCTTCCAGTCGTTGGGTACAGAAGCCAATTTAAAGGACAGGTTACAAACCATAGTTAATAGGTTTCGCAACTTCACATTTGAGTTCTTTCAGAACTCTTGGGTGAATGCCATCTGGTCCCGGTGACTTTTAAATAGATTTTTAAATAGTTAATGAGACAGTTTCTATTAACAGGTGTGGAAAAAATATCAGGATGCTAGAGTCTTGATTCAGTATCCCTTTTATTTAAGAAAAAGGCCTATTCCAAATAAGACATTGTAAATAACACATATCTTCAATTATAGTTGCTTCATTTATGGAAAAGATTTCTTCTTACTGCTAAATAAAACTCAAAGCAGCTTGCGGTCACAAAAAAGGATGTAAATGACATTTAAAACCTTTAAATCTTATAAGATAGATGACAAAGTGATTATAAACACCCCCTCTCAGCAGCAGTGAGAGACATTTCCTGAATATAAAAAAAGCTTATTTTAAGATCTACAAAGACAGTTTTTGACAATTAACATATAAAAAGAATGTAGGCACTAAACCACTGGAGAACTCAGGAGCACACTTTTGATCATACAGCTTACTTCTTATAAGAAAGTGCTAGAGGATTGCAAGGAAACAAATGTTATTTCTTATTCTCACATTGAGAGAATTTTTAGCAAATCAGTAGGGAGTATACTGAGCCTCTTTGGAACCATATGTAAATTCACATTACTTTTAATTTTCTCTTGGGGAGACACACTAGATATCAAGCTTGAGGTAAGAATACACATTGTGGAGCTGGTAACAAAAGTTGGCTTTTTTCTGTAGAATCTCTTAAAAAAAAATCTGTAAATGGAGAGTAAATTTGAAGAAGGGTCACATGAAAGCTAAAACTATAACTGGGTTAAAAAAAAAAAAAGAATGAGAAGTACATGGAGGATGGCCAGGGATACAACCCCATGCTCTGAGTGTCCCTACTCTGATTGCCAAAAGCTGGGACTGGCTGAGAGAGGATGATGGATCACTTGATAACTGCCCTGTTCTGCTCATTCCCTTTGAAGCACCTGGCTAGATGGACCATTGGTCTGACCCAGGATGGATGTTTTTATGAAGAATCTACAATATTCCACCTAGTGTCTGGCATCTTTAAATTTGTCTTTAAAGAGTAATACACACTCCATGATGGAAGCTTGTAAGTAGGGATTTGAAGAGGCTCTCTCTTGCTGTCTGCAGTTACAGCCACAACTCACAATTCAAACCATGCCACGCTCTGATGGTGACTATGTTCTTTAAGGGGAAACATTTAGTGCTATGGAGAGGCCTAATAAGGAACCAGGTGCATGTTCAGAAGAGCAAGTAATTTTGATGCTGCCAACGGCCTTGCTGGCTTCAGAAGCCATTTTCAAGGGCAAGAGCAATGATCCACCTCTGGTCTTTCTGCTTTACTCAAATGCAGCTCAACAGAGGAAAGAAGTTGTAGCGAAAGTAACAACAGTTACCTGAGAGGGCTCTATTTTTACTACAGAAATTTCAGTACAAATGTACGACATTTATCTCTTAATTTTTCCATGTTTTCTTCCAATGTCTGTTAATGTGTAAACCACAGCCATCAGCCAGCATCAGTCATTTATACTGCAAAAGGAAGATAAACAATCAATCAAAATAGTTATATACTTCAGTTTTATACACATCTTTCTTTAGATTTCAAAGTATTCATTTAGACTAAACTTTTCATTGGTTGGACTTTTCAGTATTGTCAGGAACAAATACTAGTTCTTGTATTATGTTTAACTGGATAGAACAGAAATATTTTAAACTCATTTCAAGTTAAAGCAGAGGTTATGGCATTTTTTTCTTATTGGCAAAACCTTAGAAAAAGCAGGAGAAAACATGCATTCTGGATGTCACAGGGCTAGGGTTAATTTGTTAGCAGAGGTAATAACTGCAAGGGACAAACAACAAAAAAGTGACTGATGACAAAATGTTGATAGTTACGCAAGCTAACTAACGGAGAACTAGGCTATCCATGAATCTGCTCTTCTTCCCACTACAAAACAAAGCTGAGCTGGAACATTCCTCTAGAAGTTCTGCTCTGCACCAGGAATGGCACCTACATAGATATACATAAACAACATTTTTATAGCGGGATATTAGTTTCTTCAGTGTCTAGTCACACTGAATATTCTTATTTAAACAATGGACCATGTGAATGGTGCGTAAAATACCGCATAGTCCTTATGAAATCCACGTGAGCTTCTTTATGATATATACTAAACTTAATTAAGCAATTACTTTAGTTCACATACCTGTTTTAAAGCACCATATACTATAACTACACACTCAGAGCGCCATATAATCCATTTGGGGAATTAGCACATGCAATGCTGCCTCCTTATAGATGAAATCTTGTATTTGCTTGTAATCTTTCTGGTTTTATATAGTTATTTTTCACCCAAAGAACATCATATGATTTTCTCCTTCATTCTTAATAGGAGACTATGGAAGGCTACTGGGAGCACATCACACCTGTCCTCTGCTCTCCACACTGGCTCAAAAGCAGCAGAAGCTTGACTTGAAAAGGTGGAGGGCTGTGGTTTGGGTTGGGGGGGTGTGCATCAAGGAGTCCAAGGCGCCGCGGGTACGTCTACACTTGGATACAGGGCTTCGTCAGCTGACTCACGCTTGGGGGATGGGGGGGGGCCTCAGGCTGCAACCTGAGCTCTAGGACATTCCCCCTTCACAGGGCTCCAGCCTGAGCCCAAACATCTACACAGCAATTTTTCAGCTCTGGAGCCCAAGCCATGTGAGCCCCAGGCAGCTGACCCAGACCAGTCACTACGTTTTTTATTCTTGTGTAGACATTCCCAGAGAGAGCCTTGGCAGCAGAGCAGGCACTAACCTTGCCATGGCAGGCCAAGGAAATGGTCAGGGCAGTGTCCTTGGTCCTGATTCCCTACCCTGGGCACCCTGCGCAACCCAGTCTCCTGCTCCGGAGAGGAAATGTCTGCCCCCCTCGCAATGATGTGGCTTCACCCAGCCCAGTTCCATTCCCTGCCTCCAGGTATGTCCTCTGCCCAGTGCCCTGGGACACAGCAAGAGCAAAGCCCGGGCTGCCTTATTTCACTCTCCCCACAGGCACTTAAATATTGTTTGGGGGTGGAGGAGAATATAGATCAGCCCCCATATTATTTCCACTACAGAGGCGCTAGCCCCCACTGGCCCTCCAGTTCTGCCACCACAGTATTGTTTTCCTATAGAATACTGGATCACAGTCAAGGTTTCTGTCCTTATCATCAAGGCACTACGTGGCCTGAACCCAGGATATCTACAGCACTGCCTAAGGCCCCAGGACAAAAATCACGTTTGACAATTACGCTCCTCTCTACAATAAACATCAAGCTCCTCTGCATGGGAGATGTAACTTTCTCTGGAGCCGGGCTGAGACTGTGCAATGAACTCCCTCAGAAACGACACAAACCTTATCACCTTCCACTCCAAGTGAAAGACGCATTTCTTTGACCTGCCCTCTCTAATAGATACATAACAGAATGCACATTAAAAAGCCACCACGTATGCTCCCTGCCCTCCAGCGAAAACCTACCAAAGAAGACTGGACTCCTTTCTCCCCTCGGGGAGAGGATCAGAGAATAACCACAACATGACAGATGTTAGTCACGATGCTTAATGTGCTAGCGGAAGGTGCTCAGATATGATGTTGATAAGCGTGGTATAAGAACCTATATCATAACAGAAATAATGAAATGGAAATAATATTTATATTAGACAAATACCTGTTTTCAACATACTGCATTTAACAGACAAAGCACACAAAGTGTTCAAGTTTGTTGTAGTTGCAGAAAAACAGACATGCAGAGTTTTAGTAGATAATCAAATAATATTACATGAAATATTTTTGCATGCAGTGTAGTTGTAGCTCTTTTAGTCCCAGGATATTAGAGAGACAAGGTGGGGGATGTAATATCTTTTATTGGATCAATTTCTGTTGGTGAGAGAGACAAGCTTTCCAGCCACACAGAGCTCACCCACCTTCTCTCTCCAATGAAACTTTTTTGTTCATGACATGGAAGAAAAAAAAGAAGAAATAACCCATAGAAGTAATTTATATTCTCAATTTGTATTTAATATTGTAAACTTCTACCCTACTCTCTGATGACATTTAATCAGAAAACCACCACACCACCTGCATACTTTTGGGTACAGGAAAATATTTTTCTACAAAGATATATACCTTTGAAGATCAAATTACATTTTGATTCATTCATATGGAAATCGTGTTCTGTGGTAATTTGATGCTTTGAGGAATCCGGTTTTACACTGTAAGAACTGAATAGCAAGAAAGGAGACAACATTTGCTGATTAAATATGTTCACATACAAACAATTTGAATTTAAAGTAGTTTTTGTTTTTTTGTTTTTTTTTTAAAGATGAAGCCTTTTTATAAAACTAGAACTGTATAAAGAAAAAATTGGAGGCTGAATATTAGGAAAATATTTTGATTGTAAGATGTATTAACCAGTGGAATTCTCTACCAAGCGCAGTGGTAGAAGCATTACAGTTTTGGAATTTTACAGCTAGCAAGGACAAGATACTGAAAACATTGTTTCCTTCTGTAAAATGTTCTCAAAATAAGATTTTGCAAATGATTTATTTTATGTCCCCTATACTTTTCAAGAACGTAAAAAATTCTCACAAGGATTACGTTTTAACAATACAGAAAAATATTCAGCATCAGGCATTTAATTTTTAGGTGTATATCTGTACCCTTTATCATTGTCCTTCACCAAGAGGGATAAGTGTTGTACAAGTAAATTTCACAAAACAAGCAGTATTTTTGCCATGGGAATGAGGTCTCTTAATCAGAATGCTATTCCCACACAGAGTCACTTTTGTATAAGTATAATTTATCTTGCAGACTCAACAGCTCAATAAAAGCAAGAACAAACTAGTATTTAATTTTCTTTGTCTGGTGAGCATATATTTTGCTACCTATATTTTGCCAGCAATATACAAACAAGACTGCAGTAACCACATTTAAGTTGGTTCTCTTTCAATATTGTTCACAGTGAAATTTTAGCACCCACTAGATTTCATAGCATGGAAGAAATTGCACATGGCAATATGACATAGAACAGGAAACTTGGAAATGGCAGAGATGCTTAATGACTTCTTTGTTTCGGTCTTCACTGAGAAGTCTGAAGGAATGTCTAACATAGTGAATGCTTATGGGAAGGAGGTAGATTTAGAAGATAAAAAAAGAGCAAGTTAAAAATCACTTAGAAAAGTTAGATGCCTGCAAGTCACCAGGGCCTGATGACCCATCTAGAATACTCAGAGTTAATAGAGGAGGTATTATCTTTGGAAAGTCATGGGAGACAGGGAGAGATTCCAGAAGATTGGAAAAGGTAAACATAGTGCCCCATCTATAAAAAGATCATAAAACCCAGGAAACTACAGACCATTAAGTTTAACTTCTGTGCCAGGGAAAGATAATGGAGCAAGTAACTAAAGAAATCACTGGCAACACTTGGAAGGTGGTAAGGTGATAGGGAATAGCCAGCATGGATTTGTAAGAACAAATCCAATTCCCAATCTGATATTTCTCTGATAGGAATAACGAGCCTGTGGGAATAAAGGAGAAAGCAGTGGATGTTGGTTACCTAGACTTAGTAGGCATTTGATAGGATCCTCGCAATGATATCCTATCGATAAACTAGGGCAATATACAATTTTAGATGGGACTACGTAAGGTGTGCATAACTGGCTGATAAACTGTACTCAGAGAGTAGTTATTAATGCTCCCAATCCCAGCTGAAAGTATAACAAGTGGGGTTAACTAGGGGTCTGTTTTGGACCGGGCTCTGTTCAATATCTTCAATCAACAGACTTAGAGTTGGCATAGAAAGTACGCTTATTAAGTTTTGCGACAATCAAACTGGGAAGGGATGCAAACGCTTTGGAAGGACAGGTCAAATTCATAATGATCTGGACAAATGGAGAACAATGGTCTGAGTAAACCGGATGAAGTTCAATTACCAGACAAATGCAAAGTGCTCCCACTTAGGAAGGAACAAATCAAGTTCACACAACAGAAATGGGAAGAGACTGTCTAGGAAGGAGTAGGCAGGAAGAGATTAGGGTCATAGTTAGACCACATGCTAAATATGAGTCCACCAGTGTTGAAACTGTTGCAAAAAAGCAACGTGATTCTGGATGCATTAACAGGTGTGTTGTAAACAAGACACGAGAAGTCATTCTTAGACCGCTCTACTCTTGCACTGGTAGGCCTCACTTGGAGTATGGGCCAGTTCTGGGCCACTGCATTTTCAAGAAAGATGTGCAGAAATGAGAGGAGTCCAGAGAAAGCAACAAGAATGATTAAAGGTCTTGAGAACATGACTATGAAGGAAGGCTGAAAGAACTGGGTTTTTTATTTGGAAAAAGAGAAGACGACAAGAGGGGAAACATGATTAGCAGTTTTCAGGTCATTAAAAAGGGGTCACAGGAGGAGGCAGAAACTTGTTCACTTAGCCTCTTGATAGAACAAGAAGCATTGGGGCTAAACTGCAGCAAGGGAGATTTAGGTTGGACATTAGGAAAAAGTTCCTGACTGTCAGGGTAGTTAAACACTGGAATAAATTCCCTAGGGAGGTTGTGGAATCTCCATCTCTGGAGATATTTAAGAGTAGGTTAGATAAACGTCTATCAGGGATGGTCTATACAGTATTTGGTCCTGCCATGAGGGCAGGGGACTGGACTCGATGACCTCTCAAGGTCCCTTCCAGTCCTAGGGTCTATGAAATCTATGACGCATGAGAGTCAACGACATTGGATTACTTCTGCTACAGTAAAAGCGCATTTCTGCTGAGTGAGTATCTTCACTGATGAACTGCCAACACTGGATATTTTATTCAAACAACACTGCAAACTGGGCTTCTGAATATAAAGCTGATCTTAAACAAGCTACCTGCTTGATGATCATGACAAAACGGAACAGGAATGCATAAGCATAAACTTCACTTCAGTGGGATAAAGTCCAGTAGTCCACACTATTAAATAAGCCTCCTTAAAAACACTCACTAGAATCAAACGTTTAGTGAGAAATGAGAAGGAAAGGGGGAAATTCTAGATGTTAGAATGAATTTCTGAAGAATTTTGTTCTACCCATTTAGTAGGGCATTGAGCCAATTATTGTTTGTAGGCTGCTGCAGTCTATTAGCTTACTCGGGACTTGGAAATCAATTTTTTTTTTTAAGAAGCTCATCACTGGCTTTACTTGTATGGATTCCAGGGAGTGTCATATTAGAAATCTCACTCATCATAGAAACAATACCGGGCAGGTGCTTTTTAAAATTTAGTTGTAAACCTGTTTATATGGGAAGGCTAATATGCAAATCTTTTCACAACAGTTAACAAGAGATGGTGTCACCTTGAAAGAGTAACCAAGTTAATCAGTAAAAGGCAGACTTCACACAATCCAACATGTCAATAACAAAATTAATCTTAAAATAAAAATTAGTTTAAAAATAGACTAGATATTAGGTGCAAGTCAAAGGCATCTCAGTATAAATGAACCCTAGGGGAATATTATTCAAGTGAATAGGTTATAAAGTAAAGGAACTATTTAAAAAGCCTTTAGACAATATTATCTGGCAGTGATACAAAGAAAGCCTGTACTATGAGAACACAACTTCATGAGCACTTCTACACAAATCCCGCTTTGGGTTTTTAATTTGCCATATTGATGTTTTGCAGGTTTGAAGACTGAGATGCCTCTTAGAAGAAACATTTTTGAAGGTGCACACTTTGATCCTTAGCCATAGCCACTCCATGTGCAGAATTCCTGCTGAAATAAACTAGAGCGCAGCTAGGGGGTTGTGTCCCAGTGCGGTGCAACTTAAGGAGCAGACAGGGAAGGGTTAAAGGAAGCAAAAATTTGGAGAAGTAGTTTTGGACCAAACAACAGCAACAAAGAATTTCTAAATCCATCAGCGATATTTGTATTTTCATGGTACCTGGAGCAGCCTAACACACATCCATGGCTCTGTCTTGTTTGCATAACCTGCAGTCTTATTTATATCATCTTTTCCTTCTTGTGCATTTAGGACTTATTCATTGATGAAGCACAATGGTCATGTACTGGACCACAGCATCAGCTAGTCCAACAATTTTCAAACTATGGTCCATGGAGCATTTTGCAGGCAGTCCATGGAGAGCTAACCATTTCACGATGCTGACTCTCATTCTAGCTTCAAACTGTTAAATCACACTAAAAGACAGCTCTGGGACTCTGAGAGAGGGCAGGATCCCAGACTTGGGCCCAGTCTAAGCCCGAATTTCTACACATCAATTTTCAGTCCTGCAGCCCTAGCCCTGCGAGCCCATATCAGCTGACCTGGACCAGTCACGGCTGTGTTGTGTTTTTTTTATTCCAGACCAACTAAACATCATTCCTTCAAAGCTGCATTTTCAGAGCACCACATATGTAACTCTTCTTGACATCCAGGTACATGCAAGAAAAGACAAACCCTGCTGAGAAGGTAGAGTAAATCTCAGAAGGAAATACCTGTTCGTGCAGTAATGAAATGCCATGAGGATAAGTTGAAAATTAGTAAAGAATTAAAAAAATCTTCAGCTAGCTTACCATTTTTTCTTTTGGTATTTTCGAATATAAACGATGATGATAACACCTGGAAGAAAAAAACCCCAGGAATAAGGCAATGAAGTTATATTTTATTTAACATTTTGGTAAACACAGCTAGCAAACTTCACAGATAAGTCGTATGGAAAAGCCCCTCTTGTATCCCAGATCAAAAATCATGAGAAGCCCTTGCTTATCCAAAAAATGGTTCTGATGTTGGATCTCCCAATTTATCACATCTTGAATTTGTCTATACACTGCTGAATGTTTAGATTTCTAACTCATTCAGAATAATGTTCAGTACTCAATCTACTTAACATTCAAGATGTTCAAGCTTTATATCATCTGTTTCCCTTCAAGCGCCTCCAAGCTGTTTAAGGAATTTTCTCAACCAGTCATAGGATGTATTCTTATGTCCAAGGTTTAGTTTGACTTATTTAATTTCTTCCTTGACTGACGAAATATTTTAAAAGAATACATAAAAATTAGAAAATGAAAATGAATTCATCCGCATGTGTTGGATTCTCTCAATCTTGAGCTTGCAAATGAAAATCTCTAATCAGATTGGGCCAGCTAAAACTACATTTAAATTCAGCAGAGTTTTCCCTGATTAACACATAGGGACTGTTGCATCTTAGAACCATTCGACAGGAATTCAGACTGCACAGTAGTTTGGGTTTGCATATTCTCAGTCCACATGGATCAAGAAAACTGCTAAAAACCTGCTTGTTAACAGCTGCCTCTAGCATGGCTGTGCTCCAAGCACACAGGGAACCTACCCACTACTTGACAAAGCTGCTCTATGGCTCCAATTTAACAAGTCACTTAAACAAACTTAAAGCACATATTTAATTCTGATTGACTTCAGTGAGATTTATACATAGGCTTAAGTGCTTTGATGAATGGGGGCCTATACAGTGAAAAAACCGTTCACAAAGGTTAAGCTACTACAGCCTTTGTGGGTATTCTCTGGGAAAGGGTTGCACATGTGTTCAGAATTTGCTAGCATGATGACTAAACACCCAGGCTCTGGTAAGTGGAGCCCTTTGCACTGCAGACTGACTAACTGAATGGTAGGAACTTCATTTATATAAATAACAACTTTCTTATTCCCATGATGCTAGGCTGTCAAATCCAACCTAGGAAGGGCTTGCTTGGATCTTCTGACAATTTCCCTTCCTGGCTTATATCCTTTCCATTGCTGGTGAGCACCAGACAAATACACAGCCCTAAGTGTGGAGGAAGTATTCTCACCCAAGACAGAACTACAGACATGAAACTTTTCTTGAGGGAGCAGGGGTGAATGAGATTCTTCACTCTCCTTGTATTCCCCAATATTGTGCACACAAAATTAAGTCAAAAAGTAGTACTTGTGTACTTTAGTACTTGTGGCACCTTAGAGACTAACAAATTTATTTAAGCATAAGCTTTCGTGGGCTAAAATTAATTCCAATTCAGCAGTTTCTCACTGGAGTCTGTTTCTGAAGGTTTTTTTGTTGTAGTATTGCCACTTTTAGGTCTGTAATGGAGTGACCGGGGAGACTGAAGTATTCTCCGACTGGTTTTTGAATGTTATAATTCTTGACGTCTGATTTGTGTCCATTTATTCTTTTGTGCAGAGACTGTCCAGTCTGGCCAATGTATATGGCAGAGGAGCATTGCTGGCACATGATGGCATATATCACATTGGTAGATGTGCAGGTGAACAAGTCTCTGATGTGATTAAGTCCTATGATGATGTCACTTGAATAGATATGGACTGAGCTGGCAACAATACCCACTTGCTGAAGTGAAGAAACAGATTGACAGAGCCAGAAGAGTACCCAAAGGGCAATCCCTCACTCTCACAGATCTTGGGAGACAGGCCTGTCCTTGCTTACAGACAGCCCCCCAACCTGAAGCAAATACCCACCAGCAACCACACACTACACAACAAAAACACTAACCCAGGAACCTATCCTTTGTTGCAAGGATAGGTTCCTGGGTTAGTGTTTTTGTGGGTAGGTGTTGTGGGTTTGTGGGTATTGTGCTTCAGGTGGGGGGCTGTCTGTAAGCAGGACAGGCCTGTCTCCCAAGATCTGTGAGAGTGAGGACTGCCCTTTGGGTACTCTTCTGGCTCTGTCAATCTGTTTTCTTCACTCAGCAAGCGGTATTGTAGTTGTAAGAAGCTTGATAGAGATAGGTGTTTGTCTCTGTCTTGAGGGGTTGGAGCAAATGCAGTTGTATCTTAGAGCTTGGCTGTAGACAGTGGATCACTGTGTGTGGTCAGGACGAAAGCTGGAGGCATGAGGTAAGTATAGTGGTCAAGTGGCAATACTACAACAAAAAAACTTCAAAAACAGACTCCAATAGAAAACTGCTGAATTGGAATTAATTTGCAACTAGACACCATTAAATTAGGCCTGAATAAAGTCTGGGAGTGGATGGGTCATTACACAAAAGAGAAGCTATTCCCTACTGTTACTCACCCTCTTGTCAATTGTTGGAAATGGGCCATCCAGGGCTGGCGCTTCCATTTAGGCACCAAGGCGAGTCGCCTAGGCCACCAGATTTGGGAGAGGCGGCAGACTGCTCCGGTGGACCTCCCGCAGATGTGCCGTGGAGGGTCCGCTGGTCCCGCAGCTCCGGTGGAACATCCGCAGGCACGCCTGCAGCAGGTCCACTGGAGCTGCGGGACCAGCGGACCGTCCACAGGCACGCCTGCGGCAGGTCACCGGAGCCGTGGGCACCGGCGAGCAGCCTGCACTAGTGCACCAAAAAAACCCTGCGCCGCTCCTGGGGCCATCCTGATTATCGCTACAAAAGTTTTTTTTTCCTCCTGATGACAATAGCCCACCTTAAATAATTACACTTGTTATAGTTGATATGGCAACACCCATTTTTTCCATGTTCTATATCTATCTGTCTGTATCTTCCTACTGTGTTTTCCACTGCATACATCCGATGAAGTGGATTTTAGCCCACAAAAGTTTATGCTTAAATAAATTTGTTAGTCTTTAAGGTGCCACAAGTACTCCTGTTCTTTTTGCCGATACAGACTAACATGGTTGCTACTCTGAAAATTAAGACAGAATCACAGCAGGTTTCCTAGTTCAGGAAAATATTATGAACAAATTACAAGACTACAGACAGAGAAAATAAGTAAGAGCATTAATACAGGCTTCTCTCCAGGGAATGGCAGTCCAATCTCAACTATGGCCATATTTTTTTCATGGCACCAGAGGGCAAAAAGTTAGTCAGTGGCAGAGAAATTCAAGAATCCTAAATCCAATGACCTTTAGGAGTTAAGTGGGGAGCGGGGATGAGACAGAGGAAGTGCAATAGTAAAATAGCCTGGATTGTGGACCTCAAAACACAGTCATAGCTCTAGGGCATCTAATTATTTTTTCAGTATTAAGTTACTTACTAATGGCAAAGGCGATGGCGATGGCAGAAATGCCAATGCGTGTATCAAAGCCAGGCCCTAAAGAGAACCAAAATATGAGCTAAAATATGAAACCATATTCATATCAATAACCTACAGAAACTCATCCACAATCTATGCATATGAAGCCACACTTAGTCCCCTAGATTATACCAGATATGAATGAAAAATTAATGGAGTCACATAAAACACCACATTATAAAAATGAATAATCACTAGCTATGGAAATCATGATCTGATCCCTCGAGAACCTCACAAAGAAGAAAAGCATATTTTCAAGAGATTGCATACATACGTATCTTGTAATACTGGCAGGAAAACCATTTCAAAAATGGATGAACCAATCTCAGTTTAAAGACTTTCTACAATATAAACCAAGGGGTGTTAACCATTCTCTTACACATGCTTCTAGGCTCTCATTTTCCAAGCCTGCACTGGCCAGCCATGTGTTTGCCAAAACACTGAGTAAGCAAAGAATCATTACACGTGGGCTGTCTAGATGGGGTATCAGAATATCCTGCATGTTGTCATCGGTCAGTGATAGGGTATGTCTACACTGCAATTATACACCTGCAGCTGGCCCATGCCTGCTTGCTCGGGCTAAGGGGCTGTTTAATGGTGATGCAGATATTTGGGCTTGGGCCTGCGACCTTCCCACTTCGCAGGGTCCTACAACCCCAGATCAAGCCTGAGCACAAATACACCACAATTAAACAATCCCATAGCCCGAGCCCCAGGAGCCCAAGTCAGCTGGCACAGGCCAGCCACAGATTTTGAATTGCACTGCAGACATATTCTTAGATGTGAAAAGCACTGGAATCAGTATTTCAAATTATCCAAATAGATTATTTCATATTGTTCATCATAACTCTAGGTGTAGGACTCAGGTTTACTAAGGGCTTCAGTGTTGGCAGAACACACAGTTTGGGTTCTTTTTTGTTGTATAAATAAAGCTCAAAGAAAAACATTTTAAAAACCAGGCAGGAAACTGGCTAATGGAGAAAAAAAAAAGTTAGGGGGAAAAAAAACCAAACACACACCCAGAGAAAGAAATCTTGCTGATTTACGAACAAATTTATTGTTGTGGTCTCCCTAAGTTACTGACTAGAAAGGAATTTTTTAATTTATTTATTTTTGGCAGAAATTCAATATAATTCCAATCTCATGCATATGATCAGCAACATTCAGGGGTTCCTTAGTGTACTAGACTTGAAAAACATTTGAAAGTATGTGGCCAGCTCCAGTTCTGAAGTTCCCTACAGCCAGGCATCCCTGCTCACCACACACATTGCGCTACCCAGTCTAAGAGCTCAAGTGTTTTCTCTCTCCTCTCGGTACATCACCTCCACCTTCAGGCTCAGCAGAGTTGCCAGCAGTGTTCAGCACAGAACCTGTACAGAAAATAAAGTTTTATAAAATACCTGAGGTGCTCTCTACACAACTGACTATTTTAAATACCAAAAAGCCGGCAGAGATTCCTGGCATGTAAAGACATCAACATGCACAAACAGACTGGAGTGAAATTTATCTTGCCAGGCACAGGACAAAACATTGAATTTGAAAGAAGCAAATCCACAACTGCTCATATTCTCTCCCCAAGACATTTGAAGAAAAGCCCCCAAGCATGCCAGTGAAAGCAGTCAAACTGCTAGAGTCAACTCCCTCCCAGGGTTTTACCCACTTTATTTGCTCTAATATTTCTTTCTGTTGGGTATACCGTCAAAACTGTAGAAAGCAGAAGATCCACATGCATTAGGTGCATTACTCCTATCGTCATTCCAAGAGCTAATTCTCTCGGCTGTAAATTATCTACTCCTGAATTCCCATCCTTGGGATAACCATATGGATTTGGAGACTAACTGTCTTTGCTACAGGAAAATCTACACCTAAGAAAGATAGTTTGCGCCACTGAAGTGATCAGTGCTTGGATGCCATAGAGCGATAGAAGATTTTCACACACTACCCCCTAGTGCAGCCAACAGTGTTATTAGTTGTGTTGCAATAGTGCGTGAAGGCTCAAGTCATGACTCAGAGCCCCACTGTGCTAAGTGCTGTAGAACTACACAACAAAAAGGAGGTCCCTGCCCCCATCCCTCTCGTTAGAGATGCCATCAGTCAGCCCACACAATAATATTCCTTACCCACGGTATTGGCCACTTCACTCTCCTTTTGAGAGGAATCAAAGAAATGGTCCATGGTCAGAGCGCTGTGGGAATTCTTTGGAAAGTGGAAGGTGGATAAGGACCCACCAAACAGCCTAACCCACTTAGCCTAACTGAAAGAATTTGCCAAATCTAAACGTTTGGCTACACACTGCGTACAATGAGGCTATTTGTGCATATATAATCATTCCATGACCTAGTAGTGGTCGCAACCCGCAGTTTGAAAACCGCTGCTTTGGGGGACAAACTGTCTCTTCATTACGTTTGTACAGAGCCTAGCACAAGAGGCCCATGATACCCAACTGGGACCTTTATGCAATATTGGAATATAAGTGGTACTATGCTGGTAAATCATTTCTGAAACAACTATTTCATATTTTCCAGGTGATGCAGCAAAATTGTAAGAGCATCCCGAGAATGGAGGCACCCCATCTATTTCTGTGCAGTCAAAACTCAAATATAAAATTATTTCCCATTCCTGTCGATTTAAACTACACATTCCTGAATCAAGCACAAGTCATGGCCCGAGCAAATTTATTCCAGAGAAAATAAATTACTTACGACTACAAAACTCTGCATTGGTTGACTACTCTAAGTTTGAAAGGCAAACAGCAGTGTCTGACTTTACAGGGATTTTAACAAAGCCATCACGGCACTTACATATCACTTCTCTGTTGGTAGTGAAGCGCTCTATGAGATTAGTATCATGGACAACACAATGGAGCCTTTGGTTGGGCCCACGCTGACCTATCAGAAAAACATAAGAACATACTCTCACTTAATAGGAGAAAGATTTATTTTAACTAATTTCACACAGCCGCCCTCGTTGAAAAGGATCCTGAGATGCCTTAGATGCTACAGGGACCTGCCACAGACCAGGGGAGCCCCGTTGTAGGGGGTTGCTCAGGTTTTCCAGTAGCCTATAAGAACAAACAAGCTTCCCACAGCCAGGGGTTTAAACTAAAGGCGTCTTCACTGTTGTGCTAGGTCAAGTTATCTAAACAAGAATTAGCCGAACAAGAGCAACCACAGTGCAAAAATATGGTGAAGGTGCAGATAGGGATTGGATCAGCAGCACAAAGTAGCTGAGTCCCCACTGCATGACTAGTTCCAGCCTAAGCAACTCTCTAGCTCCCACCCACACTCCTAGTAGGCCAGCTAGGGGGCCAACTCGAGCTGGAGAGATCAGGCCCGCTCTAACTTTTTTGCCGGCCCAACCAACCCCCCCCCCAAAAAGCACCGCCCCACTGAAACAAAAACAACCCCCACCAAGCGCCACTCTGCCAAAACAAAAAAAAAACCCGGGCACCGTATCATCATTTTTGCCTCTCTGAATAGCAGAATTATAGAAATTAAAATGATTTTTACACTGTACATTTCATTTTTATTCAAGTGGCAATTTGAACCCAAAATTCTAGACCCGGGGTCAGCAACCTTTCAGAAGTGGTGTATCGAGTCTTCATTTATTCACTCTAACTTAAGGTTTCGTGTGCCAGTAATACATTTTAACGTTTTTAGAAGGTCTCTTTCTATAAGTCTGTAATATATAACTAAACTATTGTATGTAAAGTAAATAAGGTTCCTAACTGTGTCAAGATGGCTTGCACATCAATTGAAATGGAAAAGCAACAAAGACACTCACCAACACAAAATTCAGGGTCTACTGACCATGTTGAATTTGCAAGACATGTAACTACAGGAGACCTTCCAGGGACCAATATATATCCTGGGCGACAGGAGTATTTCAGTTCGGTCCCAACAGGATAGGAATTGTTCACTACCCCAGGCAGCTCAGCAAAACTCAATCTTGGAAGAGAATCACAAATGCCTAGCAAGAGAGACAGAGAAGGAAGGGAAAAAAGTTAACTACAGCATGAAAGATATTCAGTAGTTTTTTGTAACAGAATACTCATTTTTGAGAAGCCGCAAATGGTTTTATTGGGGATAATTTGGATGTACTTGTTTTCATTAGAGCCTTGAAGCTAGTTCACTCATGCAATGCACGGAAACTGTACGAGAGGAATGAGGACAAGTGCCAATGAGAAGCAAAGTCGGGAAAGTAACTGAAATACTTCCCAGTGTTCTGTACTGTATTTTCTAAGGGGCAACCAATCCTAAATTCTCAATTACTGACGGACAATCTTCACTCTTTGCTGTATTTGCTTTCCACAAGCTACTCTTAGTATAAGCTTTTATGAGCTATGTACCCAAAGAATTGGATACTAATACCTTAACCGTATCACTGAATTTATTAATCTTAATTTGGGATACTGCAGATTATGTACTATATGTACCTTATGACTTCCAAACCAAATTTCGTACTTTGGGATAATTTAAGCATTATACCCAGATGTACAGATGCTCTTTTCTTACCCTGTGTACTGGATCATTTTAACATTAGTTTTAATGAAGTTTTAAATCCATTTCTGTACAGTCACAAACCAAAGGCTTTAATGGGGGAACTTGCTCATTTTATAATCTTAGGAGTCATATACACCAAACTTCGTGTACTGAAATTGGTCAGCTACAGCAGCTGCACCTTTACCTGCTGTTCAAAGTGGCTTTTTCTTTCCCCTGGCCTGCCTCCAACCATGGACAGGAGATACCCCCAACACCAGGCCCTAACCATTAACACTCCCACCAATGGGACAGAGTTTAAATTAAATTGTTTTAAATTAATGGAGATATCCTATTTCCCAGAACTGGAAGGGACTTTGGAAGGTCACTGAGTCTAGCCCCCTGCCTTCACTAGCAGGACCAAGTACTGATTTTGCCCCAGATCCCTAAGTCGCTCCCTCAAGGATTGAACTCACAACCCTGGGTTTAGCAGGCCAATGTGTAAACCACTGAACTATCCCTCCCCCAAGGCAGAAGTGCTCCCAGGGGCCCAAGGCTCGCAGAGGTGCGGTGCCAGGGTGGGGAAGCAGGTATCTGTCACTGCCATGGGGCTCAGACCCCCTCAAACCCTCCTGCCCCCCACTGGCCAAGCTGGATGCAGCCCAGGCTGAGGCACTGCATGGGGGCAGGAGCCAGGGCCCTGTGTGATGGGGAGGGCCCAGGGGAGCCACTGCAGCACCAGTCCCCATCCAACCTGGCACTGATGCAGGGGAGGGCGGGGACCGAGGGGATTCTGTTCCCAGGTCGGGGCCACTCTCCTCTCCAACCCACTTACCCAGAGCAGAGGCAGCATCAGGAGCCCTCAAGTGCCGGGCTGGCAGCATGGAGCCAAGACCACGGCGTGGCTGACAGCAGAGTCTCAGGGGCGCAACCGCTCACTCCAGCTCTGCCAGTGCTGTCAGGGCTACAGCTCGGGTGACAGCAAGGAAAGGGGGCAGGAAGCAGGGGCGTGGCCAGGAGAGTTTGGGTGGGGCATGAGAAGTGGGGGTGGGGTGTGTTCAAAAGGGGCAGGGGTTGTGTCACTGCTTTGCACCCAGGCACTGTCCGGGAAGGAAGTGGTGGGGTCAGGGGTAGAAGAGAAGAGGCTGCACCGGGCCCTGGTTATTAGTTCGCTCCAGGGATCAGCATCAAGCCTATGTCCCAGGAGGCGGGGGGGACCTGCCCAGGCGCACACACAGAGGGGGCCAGATCGCCCCACTGCACGCATATCTTTGTGGGTGCAGTCGTGAGCACATTACATGGAACCTCTCACCAGAACTACCCCTCATCTGCTTTTGTTCATTAGGGTGTAAAATGGAAACATTTAAAGCCCTCTATCGGTTTCCCTTCCAGTCTGTATCCCTAACTGCAACAGCATTCCACGGCCCTGCTGCCGGGAGCGGGCTTCCTATAGTGACCGGAGCTGTTTCTTTCAGAAGATATAAAACCCATTGTTTGTACTAACCTAACTCTGTTCATTTTTTTCCCCTTTGGTGAACAAGCTGTATGTTGATGTTATTACATTAGGCCAAAAGAGTCTCCGACGGGGGCTTAGACAGGGGCTGTATTATTTAGAAATTTTTATTTTAAAACGACTTCCTCTTTCTTTGACGGAAATTCAACCATCAGATATAGCTGGTATTTAATCTGAATATTGATGCATTTCCTGCACCGTCTCAGTGTTGAGAGGGGTAGGGGGAAGGAAAAGGAAAAACACCCCCATAATGCAGAGACCTGGTCCATTCCACACTGCTGTATTCAGTTTCTGGTCCAACATAGGAGGATACATGTTCTGACATTCTGGCAAAAGTCACTGAGAGCCACTCAGAGCCAGGAGGTTGCCAAACTAATGTTTAGGAATTGGCATCTTTAGAGACAGGACATACTTAACCCACTTACACTTTGGAGAGTCCATGTACTATCAGTTAGGCTACCTTGCAGATTGCTGCTGGGATCCCATTCCTATATCCCATAGCAACCCCTACACTGAGCTGCCTACCACTTCCCTTTACAAAAGTTTTTTTTTTCTTTAAAAGGAAAGAGCTCTAACAGTTCCGTGGTTTGCAGCAGGGATGTGAAAGGCTCAACGTGGTGCCTCTTCCTGCCACCATGAGTTACAAACTGCCAAAATCTGTCATTTCCCTTCAGTTTTACTCATCAAAACTTCCTAGAGGGACTTCTAAAACCCCTGAACATGCTGTTTTCACTGAATATTCTCTGCAAGGTGTTGTCATGCGCAACTCAGAACTATGCATCTCTATCCCTCACATCCAAATATCCTTTGGCCTAGGAGAAGGTGCACCATGTTGGGAACCAGGAGATGATGAGTTCAACTCTCATTATTTCTACTGACTGGTGTTAACAACCCTGTGCCCTTCAAAACCCAAGTTATCACTGAGCAACCCATCCTCCCTGAATGAAAGCTACACAAGCTAGGAGGAGAACCCAGATCTCTAATATGGCAGACCCAAGTCTCATCCACTTAGCTTAACTGAAAGAATTTGCTGAATCTAAACACTTGGCTACGGAGTGTGTACAATGAGGCTATTTGTGCCTATATAATCCATTTTAAAAAAGCCCAGAAGTTACATAAAACCCACAGCAGAAATAAGTTATTAAAACTGTAAACCATTCAGAAGTTAGGAAATCACAGAATTAAGGTTACCCATGAGACCTAAATTTTTCCTCG
This sequence comes from Chelonoidis abingdonii, assembly GCF_003597395.2. Taxonomy (NCBI): domain Eukaryota; kingdom Metazoa; phylum Chordata; order Testudines; family Testudinidae; genus Chelonoidis; species Chelonoidis abingdonii. Next base: position 13,264,108 of record NC_133772.1, read on the forward strand.
TGTGTACATGAAGCAACAACCACTTTTTAAGGATTACATTTCCAATAGCAACCAGGTTCCCATAAGTAGTACCTTTAGATGATTAATGCCTAACTCATTTTCCTCATGTTTATGGGTTTGCCTAGCAATCAAAATGTGTTTTTTCTGGTGGAAGAAAGTAGAACAAGATGAAGATAAAAACAGTCAGTCAGTCACCTTTGCATTCAGGGGCAGACCCATTCCAGACTCCACTGATGTTATCTTTAGCTGTACAGTGAATGGAGGCCTCTCCAGTGAGTGAGTAATTATGGTCACATTTGTAAGTTACTGATGAGTTATAGACAAAGATTTCCACGTTGCTGCCATTATGCATCCCATTGGCAATATTAGGAGGAGGAGAACAAGTAATTGCTGAAGGAAAAGAGAATGGCATCATGAATATTAATGCACATTTCAGTTAGAGGTGAACTGTAAAGATTAAGTATACCTTTACAATTCCTCCTAAAAAGGGGGAAAATATTCAACTATTTGAGAGTGTAATTAGTACTGTCCTTTAACAAAATGTGAGGCATTACCTTCCTTAGATTTACAAACTTTTCTCCATTTCCAACATCCGTTCATCTGGAAGATTTTGGCTCCATGAAACAAATCCCAGATAACAGCCTTATCAGTCCACATCCCTCCCCCACATTATATATAAGGAGCTAGGACTCTTTGATTGACATCCTTGAAAGACAATAGTTGTGCTTCTACAACTTTCCAGCAACTGAAAGCTTCAATTAGAACTTTCCTTCTACATGCAGCTGGTTCTAGACCAGATTGACAGATCTGGTTGACAGATCCACCCCAGGCAGTGTCCACAAGGACAAAAATGTAAAAGCAAATCAACTGGAAAGAAGTTTTAATACTGAGTTTCACTCTGAAATAGCCTCAGATTTTGAGTATGGAGTCCAGGGTTGGTTGGTTGGTTTTGAGTGGAACGGAGGAGAATAGTTAACAGGGAGGAATTACACAAAATAAAAAAAAAGTTGGATGAAAAGGTTCAAAAGCAGCAGAGATTATTTGGTGAGGAATGAGAAACTAATCGAACCCCACCATCCCCGTGTTCAGGGTTCAATTGTGTCTATACACCAGACAGCAAGCCCAAGGGGAGTGCTCTGTAGGGATAGAGAAGGCTGTGGGTTTCTTTTGTTTGTTTAAACTGTGGCTTCTACAGAAGGCACCAGCAACACAACAGATCCTCCTATACTTTCATCATGTCTTCCTGCTCTCAAAAATATCCATATTATCAATGTAATCTAAATTAAGTGAATATAAAACACACATGAAAGCTCTGTAACAGTTACTCTGCAACAGCTCCAATCATAAATTCTTCTTAAAATCGTAAAAATAGCCGACCTTCACAAGTTGGAAGTTGATGCCATTCAACTTGATCTCCCTTCAACAGACATTGGATGAAAGTCCGCCCATGTAATCTGAACCTAAAGAAAACAGAAAAAGTTTCTTACCTAACTCTCTAATTACTACTGTAATATTCTAGAATTTTGGAATAGGGGTTCTTTCTGCCAGTAAGTGACCCTGTAGGGTCATTCCTAATCTAAGTACCAACATGACCCCTAGGACCGAAGAATGCTGAGTAGTTAAAATCAATGTAGAACAAGCAAATGGGTGGGTATAAGATTGCAGAGACCATGTTAGCAGGTGAATCCTTCCCCTTAAAGTCTATACTAGCTAGATGTTTGGGAATTTCTGGGCAATATCTTTGTTAAACCTTAGCAGAGGGAAACAAGTAAGTCCCTCATTTCTACATTTTTTAATGCTTCTTATTTCTTACATCTCCAGAAGGTAGAAGAAGTCCCTAAATAAGATCCAGAATTTGAAAAATACTAAGGAAATTGGTAATTTTCCAGACTTTTAATCTTCTCAAAGTGTTCGCATGTCAAAGACGTTTGGATTTTCAGAGTAGGAGGTTGTGTCACACCTCCCTTGTGGGGAGCAAAGGACTAAAAGGGGTATCTCTGTCACTCTGGAAGTCAGTAGCTCAGCCTGCTGAGTTCCATCATTCCTCTTCCTATTTTAACTCTGCTCTTCTACCAAAGAGTTGGCAACAGTCCACATTCAAGACATACTTAGCTAGACCGCTAGCTAATTCTTACAGAGGAAGTACTGCATACTGTCAGTGCAGTCACTTAGCCTTCACTACTTCCTTTAACATCACAGGCTAAAGGTTGTGGCCTTATTTAGAGAAAGAGATGAGAGGTGCACCTAGTAAGGCTGGTTTCTTCAGGTTCTTTCACCAGTCTGCTGAAACGGCAGGGACCAAAAGGATAGACATGAACATCATTTGTGACCAGGTGGCTACTACTTTTCTTCCAACTTAAAACATTACACCCAAAGGCCATTTGTGCTGACAGCAACAACAGGGAGAGAAGGGAGCTGCCCCAGGTCTGTCTCGCTGCTGCCACTCTTTCAAAACCCGAACATCTCAATGTCCAAACATCATCAGCCCATTTAAACCCAAAACTTTCGTTGGCGGACACAATTCCAAGGTGGGCATCTCGTGTACACTTCTGCATAAGAAAATGTGAAGAATCACAACAATAGCTTGGATGTTCTTGTGGGTGCAACTCAGATGCAGTATTGGCTAGAGGAAAAACCACTGGACTGGGACTCAGGAAACTTGGATTTCATTCTCATTTCTGCCTCTGGGTGACCGTAGGAAATCACTTCCCCTGTGCGCTTCAGATTCCCTACCTGTAAAATGGGGTAAACAATACTGCTGCCCTTTGTAAAGTGATTTGATATCTGATAACAGCTCTTAAAAATCTCTGATGACAGAGATTTCACAACTTCCCTAGGCAATTTATTCCATAACCAGCCCCTCCCAATCATTATGATCCTAGCACAGGGAATCTAACCCTGCACATACCACTGAAATGGGTGATGCAGTGAAAAACAAAATGATACATGAATTAAAATGAAGACATCTATGCTCATGCCATGTGCTTCCCTGTTCAATTACTCTGATGTCCAGAAAGTACCTGCATAATCCAACGAAACTAGAACCCAATACATATTATGGTAGTTTTTTCCAAGAGCCACTTGAGCAAACTGAATCATACCCCATGATACCGTAGCTGCACCTGCTTCTTCCCAACTTAATCTTTCAGCTGGAGGACTGAGGGATCATGATCGACACCTGGCCAAATTCAGCTTGAAGGTTATACTTTTTCAATAGGGCCCTGAAGCCAGAACAGCAGATCTGTAGCACCTGCTCAGATTAGGTTTTTAAATTAGATTGGAATTTCTATTATTAATTTTCCACTGTTCACCACTAGTTTTACACCAAACTAAGCTCTGTGAATGAATCAGCACCAATTGCCCAACACTCACCCTTCATCACAAATGATCTCTGCTCTTGCACCATACTGGTCATTTGTTATAACAGCTCTGCCGTGCTCTGGTCCTTTTGGAACACCACAAGATTTCCCTAGCACAGAACAAGATCAGTGTTAGCGTGTTATGCAACAAACTTTAACAGACTTACAAGAGACTATGGCCGGGGTGGCAAAACTGTGGCTTGCGAGCTGCAAGTGTCTCTTTTACAGTTGAAGTGCAGCTCATGGAGCCCTCCTACCAGACTCTTGGGACCCATACCTTGGAGCAGGGTGGTGGACTGGGGGCTTATGCCCAGCATGGAGGCGGGTCTCAGGGCTTCAGCAGGAGTAGGGCTGAAGCCCCGAGCCCCAGCAGGTACCTCCTGCTCCAACTCTTGAAATTCTGAACATTGTTGTATGTGGCTCAAAGTGTCAGTAAGTTTGGCCACCCTAGACTCTGGCAGTGGCAGACCAGCAGCCCAGTTAGTTCACTCTCTCCTTAACTGTGGATATTCTTATTGTCCATATTAAGTGTTTAATTCTATCACTTTGTCAACTTCAATGGCAGAGACTCCTCCTACCTGGTACAGGGAGTTACTTGTGATGCTTTCTCTGATGCCAGACACTTATTACCATAAGGAACACACTATCAGAAACTCACCATGTTCACATGCCAAACAGAAGAGACATGCTGCATTCAGGGCGCCCCAGCAAATACCACTAATAAGTATATTGGGAAAAGAGCTCCGTCCTTGATGTGGACAAAGATTTTTTTCACATAAAAATATAGGGCCTATTATATACATCAAGTATTTTCCTAGGTAGGCATATCAGACTACTTAAGTCTAAGATTGCACAAGAAATTCACATCAGTTTTAAGATCTAGTCTGCGTTTGTCAAACAGAATATAACACATACATGAAAAGAACTGCTGTTAAGGGTGACCACTCACTTGGCTCCTTTCTCTCACCTTGTATTAATGTAGGTTTTTGCATGTAATACAACAGATATAGACTCAATATAAGTAGCTTTGCCAAGGCTTATAGTATTCTTCACAATGCAGGCCATTCGTCAATTAAGTTTTGTTATGTATTTTGGTATCTGAACAACTTTGCCATAATATAGTTATTAAATATTTCATTAATTTTTTTAATACAGTGATTCAGTTTGGTTGAACTGTATGCTGAATGAGTGGTCTCTGAGGCTAGAATTTTTAAATGTGTGAATTTTAACAACAAAAATATTATTATTATTCTCCTTCACATATAGCTTCCAGGGATACTGTGCTCACCATTTTTAAATGGGTATTTACCACAGTACAATATTAACTGTACCCCATTATTTGTGATTTCCTATTGCTGCTGGAAAGAACAACCAACACAACGAAAAGCTTAACTACTGCAAGTGCTGTGTAACGTTCAATAGTACTCACTTTGCTTTCTCTCCCCATTTAAAGCGTAATTGAAAATTTACGTCAAAACCTGACAAAAAGGTTTTTCAAACTAACATTGACAAGCTGGTGCTGAAATGAGAACCAGCTGCTTAACAGAAAACACTCATCTGTTCACAGAGGGCCACTTGCTCAATGGAGAGAGAAAAGTGACAAAAAAAAGACACCCACCTCTACAGAACTCAGGGGCTTCTGACCATGTTAAATTCTCAAGACAAGTAATGACAGGTCTCAGTTCGGTGCTCTCATACCCTGGACGACAGACATAATTCATAGTGCTCCCAGGAGGACAGTAATTCTTCACCTCATCTTCCTTCCTTAAGGCAGCAGATTTTAACCTTGGTGCGGCACCACAGCTAGCTAGCAAGAAAAGAGAAAGACACAGGGTCTGAAAGATTTAGCTATAAAGAAAGTTAAAAAGTACAGTTTTATGCCTTTCTATTTATATATTCACATGCACACACACTTACACACACACACTTTTAAAAAACAAAGAAACACTAAGTGCGCACAGCTCTGTAACATAAGTGAAGGGTACCTAACATGTACCCTTCCCCAAAAGTTTATGATTTAGAGGCAGCAGCAGCTATTACAGTACAGGCACAAAACAGCATATGAGCATTAGAGCAGGACACTTTGCAAAATATGTAAGGGAAGGGAGATTTTTTTCAAATTATTTTTAAGGAAAGGCAAAGAGCTTGGACAAAGCTCACTGGGTGCTGCTCCAAGCAGCAGGTGATATGAACTGAGTAAAAAAAAAGGAAAAGGAAGGAGCTAAGAGAGAGAAAGGCATTAGTAGATTGAGGCTTGTAGAAAGAGAAAGACAGATTTCCCCCCTGCTCCTCATCTCCAATTCTAACTGAACATTCTGTTAATACCACTGCACTGTTGTCTTCTTCAACCTTAACCCTTGTGACCCTCTCCAGTCTGTGTCCATCCTCTCCACTTTACTGAAGTCTCACACAATTCCCAGGGCCTCTACCCCACCCCATTCTCCTTGACCTCTTAGTGCCTTGGACACGATCAAGTATTTCTACTTCTTTTAATCCCATCATCTACTGGCTTTTGTCACTCCAGCCTCTCACAGTTTTTCTCCTGACTCTTCCATCTCATACTTTCAGGTCTAGTTTGATGGATCCTCCAACTCCCTCACACTCTGGCCCCAGCAGTGAGAATCTCCCAGGATTCTCTCCTTGGCCCACCCTCTTTTCCTTGTGCGCCCATTTTTGGGATCCTATCTGCTCTCACAGCTCTGGACGCAATCGTTATATTGACAACTCACAAAACTCCTGTTTGGATTCCCTGCCAGTAGCTTAAACTGCGCATGGCAAACACAGAGCTTGTGGTTCCCTCGCAAATCTTTCCTTCTCCACATCCTCAGTCGCCACTAATTGAACAAAATCCTCCTCCTTTCAGCTGCTCATGCCTGGCAGGGGATTGGGGCGTGGGCTTACCTGAGGTGGCTCCCTGTCAGCGGTGCAGCAGGGGTGCTAAGGCAGGCTTCCTGCCTATCCTGGCACCGTGGATCATGCTGCGCCACGGAAGCAGCCAGCAGCAGGTCCAGCTCCTAGGCAGAGGCGCGCAATTGGCTCCATGCGACTCTCTCTCACAGGCACTGCGCCCCCAGCTCCCATTGGCCAGGACATTTATACAATTTTGTAATATAAGTGGTACTATACAGGTAAATCATTTTAAAAACAGCCTTATTTCACATTTGCCTGGTGATGTAGCAAAATTGTATGAGCATCCCGAGGATGAAAGCATCCCCACCTATTTCTGGGCAGTCAAAACTCAAACAGAAAATTACTTCCCATTCCTGTCCATGTAAACTGCACATTCCTGAATCAAGCACAAGTGGTCTCACTGATGGATGTTCACAGATTGCTTTGCAACAAGATTCTTGAATAAGCAGGTTAATTGTATATTGTCACTGATCCAGCAAGGAAATTGAAACTAGTTATTAAAGCTAATTTTGAGTAGACCTGTTCAGTGGGGGAAAGTCTGACATTTTCATCAGCGAAGGGTGGCCCCAGCAAATTTGACCAGAGAAAATAAAATACTTACCATTACAAAACTCTCCAATGGTTGACCACTCTGAGGTTGAAAGGCAAACGACAGTGTCTGACTTTCCAGGGATTTTAACAAAGCCATCATGGCATTTGTATGTCACTTCCGTTCTAACAGGGAAGCTCTCTCTGCCATTAGTATCACGGGGGACAGCACGACTGAGTGTTGGTGGGGCCCCACACTGACCTATCAGAAAACCATAAGAACACACTCATTTAACAGGAGAGAGATTTATTTTAAATAATTTCACACAGCCACCTTCGTTGAAAAGGATCCTGGTACCCCTTAGATGCTACAGGGACCTGCCACAGGCAGGTGAGCCCCATTGTGGGGGGTTTCTCGGGTTTTCCAGTAGCCTATGAGAACAGACAACCTCCCACAGCCAGGGGTTGAAACTAAAGGCGTCTTCACTGCTGTGCTAGGTCAAGTTATCTAAACAGGAATTAGCCTAGCGAGAGCAACCACTACTGCAAAAGAATGCGGAGGTGCAGAGAGCGACTGGGTTGGCAGCACAGAGCAGCTGAGTCCCCGCTGCATGACAAGTTCCAGCCTAAGCAACCCTCCAGCTCCCACCCACACTCCAAGTGAGCCAGGCAGTGGCCAACTCGAGCCTGAGAGATTCATCCCTTAACACCCCCCCGACAGGCCGTGGGGCCGAGCCCGCTGCCCGCCCGCTCACACCTGTCACCGGACCCGGGCTGCCCCGCGGCCGCTCGCTCCCCAGGGCCCGACTGGCGGGCGCAAGCCCTGCGCCCGCATCCCAGTGGGCGGTGTGCCCTCGGCGCCTCGCTGCCCCCGCTCGTCCGCGCTCGCAGGATCGGCCGCGCAGCCCGTTCCCGGCGGCAAGCGCCTTGCTGGGCCGCGCGACTCCTCGCGGCCCCGGCAGGCGGCCGCAGCGCAAGCGCCGTTAGCCCCCCCATAGGCCCGGGCGCACGGGACCGCCAGGCGGCAGGCGAAGCACCATGGCGCACCGGTAGCTCGGCGACTCGCTATGACGGGGAAAGGCGGACGGCAGGGTGCTTACCAATGAGAGGATTGGCCGAGGCCTAGAAGGGCGCGGCAGTTCAAAAGGCGGGCGCTTCTCTGCTCGGCACCCCGGCGCGTAAGAGCAGCCGAGTGGGTGGGGGGTGGAAGAGTATGCGCTGGGCCTGATATGGTTCCCCATGATCAGCGTCAGTCGTGTCCTCAGAGGCTGGGGAAGCCAGGCAAGACACTATGGGGGCTGGCCTACCCCCGTGAGTTGTCTTCTGGTGGTGCAAGCCTGTGGCACGTTACAGGGAGGCAGCTGATGACGCCCACTAGATCATCCTCGATTTGCTTTTTCATTAGCGTGTTAAAATGAGAGCTTTAAAAGTCCTCCAGGCTTCCTTTCAGCTCTGTTCCTGAGATCATCACCTCCGGGGGCTGCTGCAGGAGTGCTCCTGCACTGGCCGAGGTTTCTGTCTAAAGTTATAAACCTCACTTTTGTACTTATTCGAACCTGTTACTTCACCTCCTTTGTTACTCACAAGGAGTCTCCTCATACTTCTACCTATAACACACTGCTCGTAGATATAAACGACATATTTATTAACTATAAATGATGATTTTAATTATATGTCAAGATAAAAGTCAGATTTGTCAATAAAATAAGCAGGAACGCATCTACAGCTGATCTTTCAATACCATACAGGAGATTACATATACGGGAATTAATGTCCTTGATTCACAAACTGTTTTGTAAAACATTGTATAAGTGCGAGTGAGCGCCACTAAGCAATAATCGAGTGCGTCCATGCAGTCTAGAGGCGGAGCTCGTTTCGAGCATTGCACTGTGGTAGCTATTCCGTATATCCCATAGTTCGCAGCGGTCTCCCCGCCCCTGGAATCTGGTTGAGAGGATCGTAGAGTCTGATGGGGCAAAAATCATTGATGCGGGGTGTGTATTGTCATCATGTCTTCCTCCGGAAACAACAGGCAGACATATTTGCGCCTTTTCCCTGGATTGCCCTGCGCAAGCACTAGCAACCATGAGATCTGTTCAGCTTTTTTTTCTTCACTGTTCACTTGCACGTGATGCGATAACTGCAGCGCTACACAGCAGCATTCACTTGCTTGCATGATAGCAGCGATGGCTATCAGTTCTGTACCGCCTGCTGCTGTGTAATTAGCATAAGATGATGGATCATTCTGTAGGTCTGTGCTATCATGGGGCCTGGCTAGGGTCGGCTGGGAGCAATGCAAAAGGGTAATGACTCCCTAGTCAATCCCCTTTAGTTTCTAAAAATAGAGTCAGTTGCTAGATATGGCAGTGTACGGAAGACATGGTCTCGAGGATCATCACAGCTACGGAGATCTTGCAGAAATGATGAGCTGCAAGTCATCACGGGGGTGCCCTGCAAACACTTGCCTCCTGCCCCATACCTTCTGCATCCCGTGGCATGTGTCCCATGTGTTTGAAGTTATAAAGAATGCAGGAATAAGAAACAGAGATGTTAGTGAGATAAGGAGGGGAGGCAGCCTCCAGTGCTATCAGTCCCGCAGGAATTAAGTGTTCGGGAAGACCAGCATCCCGCGTGATATGAGTCCAGGCAGTATACGAATCTTTCTTACACACGAAGGGAGGGGGCTGATGGAGCTCAGCCCAGTTGCTATGATGAGGAGGTTACAGCCGTTCGTACCATCTATGAGAAGACCAGAATCATTCCTATTTTACCAGGCGCCCCCGCAGCCTCACGGAGCCAGCGAGGAGCACTCGGGCTGAGGACGATGGAAGCAGTCATATGTACCATCGCCACCGGGAGAGAAGAAGAGCAGTACTGCTCTTCATGCTGCAGCATACGTATACTACAGCAATCAGTAGACATCGGGTGACACTGAAAAGAAGTCAAAAACGTATTCTCTTCCCTTTTATCACATGGTAGGGGAGGGATGTAAATTGTAGAGCTATAACTCTGAACCAGCAGCAACTGTGTTTTGAACTACAGCATGGGAGTCAGCAAGAATGCAAATATTTTTGGAGATGCTGTGGACTGTGGATAGCTGAGTGCATATGACCTCCTCCCTCCTCCATAGCGCCCATTTGATTCTTGGCTTTCCGTTCGCTTGTCAAGCGCACTGTGTAGCCTGGAGAATTTTGTTTCAACGCATTTGGCATTTCGTGTCTGTAACGGAGCTCTGATAAGAACAGATTTGTCTCCCCATACAGCGATCAGATCAGTACTCCCGAGGTCCATGATGGAGCTCTTTTTGAGATGGTGACGCATCGCCACTGTGTGATCAGAGCTCCACGCTGGCAAACAGGATATGTAATCAAAAGTTCGCGGGCTTTTCGCTGTTACCTGACCATCTGCATTGAGTTCAGATGTGCTGTCCAGAGCGGTCACAGTGTGCACTGTGGGAACCACCAGAGCCAATACGTCGATTGCGGCCAACCTAACCTAACTCATATGGGTAAGACCAAATTTAGCGCTACTCCTCTTGTTGGGGAGGAGTACAGAAACTGATTTAAAGAGCCCTTTATATCGATATAAAGGTTTAAATCAGTTTAACGCTGCTAAAATCGGTTTAAACGTGGAGTGTAGACCAGGCCACAAACTCAGATGCTTCTCACAACAGGCTGTCTGGCTGCTCTTCAGCCAAGCTCTCCCCTTTGATCTACGCTTCCATCATTTTGTGTGGTGTCTGCAGGTGTAGGTGGAAGAGAGAAAGAGAGCATGGCAAATGTCTCCCCTTTTATCATGTTCTTTCTTCCCTCTTGACTTCCCGCCACCCCTTCCGAGTCAGGTGAGCATTCCTCATCACTTCCAAACTGACCAAAGTAAGGGGACGGGGCAGGGGTGTGTGTGACTCCCTTGAGAATCTAATTCTTTTGTTTCTGCCTATGCCAGCGTGTTTTGTTCCTGTGAGGCTGGGCTGGGTTTATCCCATACCTGCCCTGATGAGGTGTGAACTCCCTCTCTGCTCTTGAGAGTCTTTGTCTGGGCTTGCTTTAAGCCATCAGGATACATTTTCAGCCTCATAACTATATAGATAAAATTATAACCCATAACATAACTATTACAGCACTATAACAACAATGTTCGGTACATCCTGAGCCTTCCGAAGACATCCAACATGACAAACTTCGCATTGGATACCACACAATAATTTAACAGGGGGGTGCTGGGTGTTCTCCCAAGGTACAGAACATCCCCCCACCCCCACCCACCCCCCAAAAAAAAGATCTGGACAGTCCAGAGATAGTTTTGTTGTCCCTTTAAGGAAACAATACACAACAACTTGCTATCTCAAATTGAGGTACCCAGACAATGTAACTTAATTAGACTGGATTAGTTTCAATTAAGTAATAAAAACAGGTTTATTTAAACTTCAAGGAGATAGATTTTAAGGAAGTACAAGTAAAGATACATGAAAGTTAGAAATGGTTACATGAAAAATAAAGATTAAAAAGCTTTCTGGTGCTAAACTTAAACTATACTTGATTCAAAAGTTAAGTCCTTATCCCATTCTGTCAGCATTACAGACTGAACTTTTTAGGTCAGAACACCTCCCTCAAGTCCAGCAGCTGTTTCTTCTGGTCTTCTCGGGTATAAAAAGACAGATGGACAGGGAGAGAGAAGTGGCTTTGAATGTTTGCCCCTCACTTTTACATTTCATTTCCCCCTTGGAAATGCAAGTCCTTGAGAGTGTTTTCTAGTACAAATTCCTTCCGTGAGATAGCCAGGCAACAAAATTCATAACTTTACATATAATGCCACACACATCTTACTGTGATATTGATCAGTGAATTATGAGTTTTCAGATGATACCTTACAGGCATCCTTTGTGCAGATTATTACAATAGCATGTAAGATGTGAATACAGGGTGCATTTGGTCACACATGTGCATTAGCCTCTACGCATTAATAAGTACCTGGCCCCCAGTGCCCAGCTATGCCTCCTTCATGCTCTTTGACTCCATGCGCTGACTCACCAAACAGCTGAATGATGGGATGTGAGCAGAGGAATCATGGGACTTTGCCACTGTTAACTCAAGACCCAGAATGCCAGTGGTTTCTGGAGAGCATCCCTCAACATGCCATGAGAAGAATCCCAAAATGCGTAGAGCCTAGCAGTGGACCAAAGCTCCATAGGATGCCTTCCCAGAATGCAGAGCACTTATTTCTACTAGTCAGTATGATTCATATGCACGAATTCAAAGGGAAGTAGCTAAAAAAAAAAATCTGTGAGGATGCACTTATTTCAAAATAGTTATTCCACAACAACATACCCAATTTAATCCACAAAATTCCCACTATGTGGGCATGCCCTAAGACCCCCTTCCTCTAATCTGTTCTATGCCAGCAAAGTCTTGTATCTTTGCAGACCAGCAGCAGATTTAAATGGGGCTTCATACTAGTGCAGGGCTCTGCTCACATGCAGAAGTGCGGCCTACGTTTTCAGTTAAAATATAAAAGAAATGAAGCTAGTACTCTAGAACTCATCTGTTTGTGGAACTATGTGGTCACATCACTGCAATGACCTAACCGTTAATGACGACTATGTGGAATTGAACATGTGGACTGGTGACATTTTCTCCTTCACAAGCTATTTTATTTCTCAGTCATTGGATGAGCAGGAAGTGACTCTCATTGAAGTTGCCTAGCACCACTCATTATTTATAAAACGTGTGTGACCGTTCCTGAGACATTTCCACATGGCTATTGTTCGCTGTAGACCTTGGAAATTGGTCAAGAAGAAAGGCCTCGGGTTAGAGATGTGCCTTTTCTTGGCCCCATAAAATTCCATTCAGGTTTGGCTGAGTTATCAACTACTGAAAATGTCAGTGAAACATGCCCAGGAAAACATTTAACCTGCCACAAGAATGGAACAGGGCTATTCTGAGACTCAGCCCATGCATTGGGAACGTCTGGGAGCTGTCACAGGGCACGGAAGGAAAGAAGCAGGCTGAGCTCCATTCAATCACACTCTCAAAGTCAGTACATGACCACCACCCCCTCCTCTCCCAGTACATCCCTCAGGCAGGGGGAACTAACCCAGGCAGGCACAGCCCCATTCCATGGGGGAGGTGATGGTGGCAAGAGGCAGAAGTGGGCTGAGCTCCACCCAAATCAGTCTACAAACCCAGTGGCCGATGAGCTAATAGAGTTCTGTAGATGAAGTGGTAGCTGTCTGCGGTAGTGTGTGCAGGGGAGGGGTTTGCAGTTGTACATAACAGAATTAATGAGCTGTTTAAAAAATACTAGGAAATTGTATTCAGTAAAAATTGATTTAGGTTGTAAAGTCAAGCACCAAGGAGTTAAATTCAGCATCTCTTATGGTTGCTCATGCATAACACCAGACTGGAAGCTGCATTTAAACAGCACCTAGGACACTGAGATCCTGCTCCATGACTAAGGCTCCATGGCTATCTACTAATACAAATAAAGAATGCAACGAATCTGTGGTAGACCCAAAAGCAGAGCTGAAAACAGAACCCACAACTTCTGACTCTTATGCTGATGCTTTAACCATGTAACACCTTCCTTCCTCACACCCACTCATCTCATCCTCTGCAGATCCTGGGTGTGAAGGTCTTATCTGCAACAGCAAGTTTGCAAGGTTAAAACTTCAACTATTTAGCTAACTCAAAGGGACAATATCTTAATCACAAAGGATATGATTCAAAACCTTTATGCACTCACTGCCTATCCCCTCTTATATTTTCTGTTATGACCTTTCAGTTAAAAATACCCGTTAAATATCTGGTAGCTTTGGAAATATGTATCATAATAGCCTGTTTACTGACTTCTTGGCCACAATAGAGTGCCTGTATTTTCCCTATTTAGAAAAAATAGCATTGTTTTTACAGTGCCAACCTTCTTAACATTCCTTTTCACAGCTTCCTAGCGAAAACCAGAGCAAGAGAGAAATTAATCTCAGTTTACTGAACACCGCCCTCCAACCCCTTAGCTGAGGTAGAGTGCACAAGAACAGTAAGGTTTTTAAACTGAATACACATTACATGAGGGGGGCACTAGGGGAGCTGGGATGGGGGACTGGGGTGGGGGAACATGCAGATTCTCTCACCTCTGCCCGCATATTGCTCCAGAGGAGAAGATGTAGTCCCAGCAGGGGCTTCTTGCCTCTTTTAGCTCAGGTCTACAGTACAAAATGTACATGGCTAAAACTGCATCACTCTGCAGTGTGAAAAATCCACGTCCCTGAGCAACACAGTCATAGCAACCTAACCTTTCGCATAGACCAGAAGTGGGCAAACTACAGCTGAGGGCCACATCCGGCCCTCCAGATGTTTTAATCCAGCCCTTGAGCTCCCACTGGGAAGTGGGGTCTGGGTCTTGCCCTGCTTCAGTGCTTCAGCTGGGGAGTGGGGTTGGGGTGCATGGCTCCCAGAAGCAACAGCACATCCTCCCTCCGGCTCCTACAAGTAGGGGCAGCCAGGGGGCTCTACATGCTGCCCCCACCACAAACGCTGCATCCTGCAGCTCCCACTGGCAAGGAACCATGGCCAATGGGAGCTGCAGGGGCAGCACGAGCAGACAGGGCAGCGCGGAGAACCACCTGGATGGGCCGCCAGATAGGAGCCAGAGAGGGGACATGCCACTGTTTCTGGGAGCTGCTAGAGGTAAGTGTCACCCGGAGCCTGCTACCCTGACTCCCTCCCATGCCCCAAAACCTGCCCCAGCCCTGATCCCCCTCCTGTCCTCCAAACCCCTCAGTCCCAGCCCAGAGCACCCTCCTGTACTCCCAACTCCTCATCCCTAGCCCCACCCCAGAGCCCACCCCCCCAGCTGGAGCCCTTCCACACCCCAACCTCCAATTTCATGAGCATTCATGGCCTGCAGTACAATTTCCATACCCAGATGTGGCACTCGGGCCAAAAAGTTTGCCTACCGCTGGTGTAGACAGTGCTATGTCGACGTGAGAGTGGTACCCGTTATGAAAGAGTCAGAAGGAATGTTCCACAGTACCATCTCCAGGTGCTCCTTGCTTTTCCTGTTCATAATGTTCATATCAGGTGGTAGGGAGAGGAGGAGAGCAGCAGCTGAAGCCAGAGTAGGGATCTGAGCTCATTTTCACTGGGTTCTTCTTCCAGTATCCTGTGGGACATGGACCAAACAGAAATACTCATCCAGATTACATCCTTTCAGACTGGTTAGGAAATCCATGCACCCTAGTAAAGTTGCTTACCTGCAACAGCAAAGAGGCAAACTTCCTTCTGTTCTGTGAGCAGCTAGTGATTGGATCAGGGCAGAGAGCTAGATTTCAACTTCACTTTTAAATAGTTAACCAGACGATTTCTAGTAACAAGTATGAAAACAGAGTCAAGATCTATATTCAGTATTCCTTTTATTTTTATTTTTTAAAAGGACATCCCAAATAAGACTTTGTAAATCCCACAGATTTCTTCAACTATAGTTTCTTCACCCGTGGAAAGATTTGTTCATAGTGCTAAATAAAACTCAACACAAATTTAGGGCAAATTTGTGGTTGCCCTAAAAAGAGATACAAACACGTTTTAAATCTTACAAGAAAAAGCCTTTATTATAAATACCCCCCAATCAGTACCACAGAATCATTTCCTGAATTTAAAAGCTTATTTTAAGATCTACAAAGAGTTTTTAACCACTAAAATATGAAAATAATATTACTATAATCACTATATACCCCTGTAGAATGTGTTCTGTAGAAGTACACTTCTGATAAGGAAGTGCTTGTTGATTGTACAGATTGTTGTTGTGATGCTGCACACTGAAAAACTAGCTTCTGAAGTAAGCATGGCAAAGAACAGGACATTTTATACCACACAAACATGCATTAGGTGCTTGTCTAAAGAGGCATTGGCCCTGTGCTGCCAGACCTTTGAGCCTTTGCAGAACCTTTGTTGATTTCAGGAGGACTCTACACAACTGCGTGGTCTGTTCACACAGTACAGTTTGCAGAAGTAAAGCTCAGATCTCTTTTACGTTTTAACCAGGGTTAGCAGATAGCAACTGTGAAAAAATGGGGCAGGAGGTGGAGGGGTAATAGGCGCCTATATAAGAAAAAGTCCCCAAAAATGGGACTGTCCCTTTAAAAATGGGACAAACAGTCACCCTACGTTTAACTAAAAATAGCATTTTATTCCAGACCTGTGCTTTCTGTGGAACTCAGGGTGGGGTCATTACTGCGATCTGACTGCAAAAACTAAGCACATTTAGTTAGACAGGGTGTAACCTGATAGTTATGAAATAAGGAGAAATGGTGTCTGTTTATGGTTTGACAGCCTGTTCCCTTTATTTCTAACTCACAGAGGGAGCAGGTAGTGACCCCTGCATGAGGATGGCAATGTCTTGCTATTACAAAAAAGTCTTATGAACTTAGATTTTCTCAAACATTGCCATTGTTTGCAGCAGACTTTGGAAATTTGGCAGGCAGAAGGCTCTCAGGTTAGAGACATGTCTTTTTTTGTTTCTCCTCCCAGGCAATTCCAATCATGGCTGGCTGAGATATCAACTTAAAAATAAAGAAATAAATCACCATTTCCCTTGTCATTGACCGTTCCAAAAAATGTTGGCAGCCTGCCAAAAACCAACACAAATATCCTAAATCCTGCACTCTGCTACTATAGCAGCAAGATGCTGCACTAGGAATGCCTGGGAGCTCCAACAGGGCTGTGGAGAACACTGGGGTCAGGAGCCCCAACAGCCCCTTAGCTAGCACATGGGCCCCTATAGATCATCTCCCACTCTGGGGGCACCACGAGAGGCAGGAGCTAGAGGCCAATGAGGAAGCCCTGGAGCCCATCTGTCATAAACAGGTGGTTAAGGGTTAATGCCTCTTTTACCTGTAAAGGGTTAAGAAGTTCATCTAGCCTAGCTAACACCTGACCAGAGGAATCAATGAGGGAACAAGATGTTTCAAAAGGAAGGAGGGAAGTTTTCCTTTGTTGAAAATCTCGGTTTCAGCCAGAGTAAAAAAGATCAAGGAACCAGCCTCTTATCAGAGTAGTAAGTTTTAAAAAGGGATAAATAGGTTTATGTTTATTTTCTTTGTAACTTGTCTTGGTACTATCAAGGGAATTATCAAAACTGGGTATCTGGGTATTTTTTGTGTAACTAAATTTGTGCCCAGGGGAACTCCTCTGTGTTTTGAATCTGTTGTCTGTGAGAGTAGCTGGTATGCTAATCTCTCCCAGAGGGTTTTCTTTTACCTTTCTTTTCTTTAATTAAAAGCCTTTTTCTTAATACCGGATTGATTTTTCCTTGTTTTTAGATCCAAGGGGAATTGGTGGGGGAAAGGAGGGAGAATGGTTAAATTCTCCTTGTGTTAAGATCCAAGGAGTTGGATCGGTGTTCACCAGGAACTTGGTGAAAAAGTCTCTCAAGGCTACCCTGGGAGGGGAAGGTTTTGGGAGGAAAGGGGTTGTTCCAGACGGAGGATCTGGATGGTGGCAGTGATACCAGATCTAAGCTGGTAATTAAGCTTAGAAGTGTCCATGCAGGTCCCCACATCTGTACCCTAAAGTTCAGAATGGGGAAAGAAACTTGACACCATCAATGAAAGAACTATCAACCTGAATCCCGTTCGTAGCATAGGTGCTGGAACAATGTTTCTAATGGGGGTGCTGTGAGCCATTGAACCAAACTGTAAAAAACTCTGCATACAATGGAAATGATTTCAAGCCAGGGGGTGCAGCAGCACCTCCAGTTAGTAGAGAGAATCCCTTCTTGATATTTTTCTCAGTTCATTGTCTCTAATATTTCTCTCTGTTGTAGGGTTACCAATCCTCTCGGTTTCACTGGGAGTCTCCTGGAATCAGGCCCTATTTCCCGGAGGCTATTGCAGCCAAACTGGGAGATTTGGGGCACTCGCAGTCCAGCAGCTCCACAAGGCTAAGGAAGGCTTCCTGCCTCCCCTCGCTCGGTGCTGCTCCTGGAAGCAGCTGGCACCATACCTGCAGCCCCTGGGGGTGGGAGGACAGGGGTCTCTGCAAGCTGCCCCTGCCCCAAGTGCCGACTCCACAGCTCCCATTGACCAGGAACTGTGGCCAGTGGGAGCTGCAGGGGCAGTGTCTGCAGGAAGTGACAGCATGCAGAGCTCCCTGGTCTCCTCACACCTAGGAGACACTGCCATAGTGATGTGCTGGTCGCGTTCCGGAGCTGCCCAAGGTGAATGCTGCCCTGCTTTCACTCTCCTGCACCCCAAGCCTCTGCCCCAGGCTCAGCCCAGAGCAACCTCCTACACTCTGAACCCCTTGACCCCACCCCCTCCAGGCCAGAGCCTGCACCCCCTCCTGCACCTCAACCCCCTACCCCAGCTCAGTGAAAATGAGCGCAGGTGGGGAAAAGCAAGTGAGCGATGGAGGGAGGGGGCTGGAGTGAGCAGGCAGAGGGGCCTCAGGGAAGGGGCAGGACAAGGGTGTTTCCATTTGCGCCATTAGACAGTTGGCAATCCTACTCTGTTGCGCCTGCTGTCAAGTCTGCACAATGCAGAAAATCCACATGCGTTAGCTGCATTACCCTTTTAATTGTTCCAAGAGCTAATTCTTTAAACTCTGGTAAGCTATTTACTCCCAAATTCACATCCTTGAGATAATTGTATGGATTTGGAGACTCTCTCTGGCCCATTAAGACACAAGAAATATAAGTTTTGTCTCACTTAGATGATCAATGCTTGAATAGGTCAGTGTTAAGGTTTTCAGTCAATGCTATTTTTACAATTTATTATTTGTATTGTGCTAATGCATAGGGGCCCCCTGGGAGGATCAGGGCCCCACTGTGCTAAGCAGCATAGAACTACACAACAAAAAGCTGGGCCCTGCTGCCATTAGTTCTCATTAGAGATGTGAGAGTGGACAGCTTCGTAAAGAGCTGTATGAGAGGATTTGGTTCAAAGATTCCAGCATTCAAAAACTGTCCCTTAATCTCACATTTGACTGCAACGCTACAGAAAGGAGAAAGTTCACAAAGGGTCAGGTGCAGGCCAGTTTCGTCAGCTCAAGGGCCACATGAGGCATGATGAACACGTACTGATCACCTAAATTAAACAGGCAGAGAGTACAGGGATAATGAGAGTGCCAAGAAGTTAACAGCTTCCATGAGGAAGGAGCACATTATACAGAAACACAAACCCACTGAAAATCCTCTCCGACTGCTGCCTACACGTGACAGACACAGCAGCTTTGTAATGTGGTCACAAAGCTCACAAGGACAAAACAGGGTTTTCTAACCCATATCACTTTTCATAGAATCATAGAATATCAGGGTTGGAAGGGACCTCAGGTGGTCATCTAGCCCAACCTTCTGCTCAAAGGAGGACCAACCTCAACTAAATCATCCCAGCCAGGGCTCTGTCAAGCCTGACCTTAAAAACCTCTAAGGAAGGAGATTCCACCACCTCCCTAGGTAACCCATTCCAGTGCTTCACCACCTTCCTAGTGAAAAAAGTTTTCCTAATATCCAACCTAAACCTTCCCCACTGCAACTTGAGACCATTACTCCTTTTTCTATCATCTGATACCACTGAGAACAGCCTTTACTGGTTTCTTCTGCTGTGTTTACAGTTGGTTCTGTACACAGAGAAATACTTTCACATGCTCCTATTAAACATTAAAGTTGGACTAAAAAAAATTAAGAGTTCATTCCTCAGCATCATTCATTCCTTTTCTTTCTACCCCTGCATCCAAATCTCTCATCCAAGTCCTCACTTCCCATCTCAACTATGGCAAAACTCTCCTCTCGGGCCTGCCAGATACCTACCTTGTCCCTTTCTGGTTTATTCAAAAAGCAGCCACTAAAATAGTGTTCCTTGCCCACGTACGGACTATGTCACCTGCCATCAGCTCCACAGCATCAAGTTCAAGCTTCTACCAACCAACCACAGAGGCCTGCCTAACTCAGCCCCTTCCTACTTCTCTAACCTGGTTTTGCATTGCTCTCTGCCCTCTCAAAACCAGTCTGTGCCTTTCCCCAAAGACCCTCAACGAGTTCATCTGCAAGGCCATTCCCCAATTTCTCCCTCTTGATCTATTTCTGCCATGATGCCTACAGGGAACTAGCTAGCTGATAATGAAAAGTTCAAGGAATTATTGGCATTACATGGCATCCAGGGCCCCCCTTTGGCCAGGTTAAGTTTAAACTATTAGCAAAATATCCATGAGGAAGCGTCAGAAAGAATAGCTGAAATGGAGGATTTGGTGGAGGGAGAAAGGTCACAATTGGCGAAGTAGATCTGAGAGTCATCAGGGTGAAGATGGTAGCCAACACCAACCATGTCAACAGATGAGATCATTTAGCTAAGAGGTGCAAAGAAAAAAGAGAAATGGGCCAAAGTCAGAGTGCTGTGGGAATCCCATGGAAAGTGGAAGTGAGAGAAGGACCCACTCACCCCACAAAAAAAATAGTGAAGGCACAAAGAGAAACGTAGGAAAATCATGAGTGAACACCAAGGGAGGACACTGTTTTAAGTACAACACGTCTTAGAGTGTCAAAAGCAAATGAGGTGTGGAGGGAGACAGATTAAAGGCCCTAACATTTGGCCATAAAGAGACCAATGTCCAGTTTGCATTATCGTTGCAAGGGGTGATACAGTCCAAGCCTGGGAGGTGAGATTGTGGGTGTGCACAGGTCTAAAACCAACCTCATTTTGTAACAACGTATATTCCTCTGCACCTTCTCATCCTGTGGGATCCCAAAACACCAAGAAGCCCTAAAACTCCTGCAGGCTAGTGGGTCAAGTTCATCAGCCCTAGTACAGAATATGAGAAGGGGGCCAGGTACTCAATGCCATTGGGAAGTGTGGGGTTTTTGCCTCATACTGGGAAGGATTAAAGCATTTGATTCCTCCTTGGCTCTGTTCCCTTAGGACACAACCACCTCCCCTTTGCATCTCTGTGCTCTAAAGCAGCCTTCCTATGTTCCTCTTTATTGCCTTCCTTTTCCATTTCCTTTCAAATGGCCAAGTGAGCGTAGATCTGCTGAGCCCCACCAAGACAAATACATAACTGGCAGCCGTATCTTTGGATAGCAGCACTGGGTCTGTTCCGATGAAAAAGTCTATGTTTTAGCCTGCTTGGAAACTCCTTTGCCCAGCTCAGATGCTCCCCCAGAGATAAGCTGAGTAAAACAGATCAGGCCAGGCAGATGTTAAAGGGACAAAAAGGAAAGCAAGTGCAACACAAACAGAACCCGTTTTTGAACTAGATGCCTGATCTCCAGTCTACCAGGCCTAGGAGCATGATCAGATGCCAACTAGCATAATGACCTGATGAACAAAAGCTGTGGAGACCCTGAATTCTGCTATTAATTATAGACCTCACCCTCCTTGCTTAGGCTCAGATGGTGATCTCATCTTCAGGAGTGTAACAATGAGGTTATTCCATAGATTTCACTGGAGTTATCACCGGCTTTACACCAATGTAAACGTAATCAGAATCTGTCTCTTGGCATATAATGGGTAAGGCCAGACATGTTGGGCCAGATTCAAGGCTGCTTCGTGTCACTCCATTCATAGCTCTCAAACTAACCATTGTACTGTACCCCTTTCAGGAGTCTGATTTTTGTCTTACATACTCATGAGTTTCACCTCACTTAACTACTGGCTTACAAAATCGGACATAAATACAAGTGTATCACAGCACACTCTTACTGAAAAATTGCTGACTTTCTCATTTTTATCTTATAATTGTAAAATAAATCAATATAAGTATTTTATTTACATATCAGTGTATAGTATACAGAGCAATATAAACAAATCATTTTCTGTATGAAATTTTAGTTTGTACCAACTTTGCTAGTACTTTTTATGTAGCCTCTTGTAAAATTAGGCAACTATCTAGATGAGCTGATGTACCCCCCCAGAAGACCTCTGCGTACTACAAGGGGTACCCATACCCCTGGTTCAGAACCACTGTTCTACATTATCCAAGAGAAAACATACGTTGAGGTGCCAAAGTAGCTTTTAGTTTTCCACAAAGGTATGTACACAGTCCACTCCCGCCCCTCTCACGCATTCCTATCATGGGCCTTAAAATAACACAGCCAAGTTCATGAAAGAGAATTCCAGGAGGAAAGCATTCACCAATCCGTCATTCTGAGCACCGAGTAGTTGATAATTTTTCTTTATATTTATAGTTAGATTTATTGGGGAACTTGGAATTCCATAGGCATTGAGGACGTTCAGGATCAGACTCTCAGGGATTGTCTATATTAGAAAGTTGTGCCAATTCAATTATATCAGCATAGATTGAGTCTGCTCTACGGGACTCAGTTATAGCAGTACAAAGGTGATTATAGCAGTATAGCAAATCTCGTATGGGCAAGGGAATAATTTATACCACTCTAACGGCATCCATATTACAGCTTTTAGCAGTGTAACTATTCTGCTAAAACATCACACATCTAATAGTGTCAAGGTTCCTCCCCCACTCTGAACTTTAGGGTACAGATGTGGGGACCTGCACGGACACTTCTAAGCTTAATTACCAGCTTATATCTGGTAACAGTGCCACCATGCAGAAATTTCAGTGTCTGGAAAAGTTCCTGTCCCCCCAAAACCTTCCCCTCCCTGGACAGCCTTGAGAGACTTTTTCACCAAGTTCCTGATGAACACCGATCCAACCCCTTGGATCTTAACACAAGGAGAATTTAACCATCCCCCCCTCCTTTCCCCCACCAGCTCCTGGAGAGTCCGGATCCAATCCCCTTGGATCTTAAAACAAGGAAAAATCAATCAGGTTCTTAAAAAGAAAGCTTTTAATTAAAGAAAGAAAGGTAAAAATCATCTCTGTAAAATCAGGATGGAAAATACTTTACAGGGTAATCAGATTCATATAGCCCAGAAAAACCCCCTCTAGCCTTAGGTTCAAAGTTACAGCAAACAGAGGTAAAATCCTCTCAGCAAAAAGGAACATTTACAAGTTGAGAAAACAAAAATAAGACTAACATGCCTTGCCTGGCTGTTACTTGCAAGTTTGAAACAGGAGAGACCGATTCAGAAAGATTTGGAGAGCCTGGATTGACGTCTGGTCCCTCTTAGTCCCAAGAGCGAACAATCCCCTAAACAAAGAGCACAAACAAAGGCTTTCCTCCACCAAGATTTGAAAGTATCTTGTCCCCCCATTGGTCCTCTGGTCAAGTGTCAGCCAGGTTCGCTGAGCTTCTTAACCCTTTACAGGTAAAAGAGACATTAACCCTTAACTATCTGTTTATGACAAATAGAAATAGATATACCAGTCAAACTTTGGACCAAGCTGTAGTGCAACATACACCTAGGGATGGATGAGGAGACCAGTTGCTCTGGGTGTCAATTTCCAGCAGATGCAAATAAACATCGAGGTTGTGTGAGTGCACCAAATAGAGGCTTTAATTTTGCTCTTTGCTCTGACTTTGTTTTTTGCTCATCCATTTGCAGGGGACCAGAAAATGAAACACCTACGGCCAGCTATAGGAATGAACCACTATTTAAACATTTCTTTCTTGGTTGTGGTATCACTCGGTGGACACCTCAACTAAATCTAGTTGTAAAATTTGATATGTGCTGCGCAGTAAATGCAGCAATACCTGTACATCAGATTTTCACCAGACACTGAGTGCAGTGTAGCTACGACAGATTGTTACTGCTATTACTAACTATATTGCAAAACATAAGCCAAAACTCATCAGTTGAGGAGGCAAAATACTGAAAAAAAACCCTGTGATCAAGCTCTGGCCAATTATTTGACCTAAGCAGCACGGGAGAATTAGCTGAAATGAGCATTAAAAATTATATGATAGAGAGAAACAAAATTGCAGCGCCATAAGATATTAAAAAAATAATTGCTTGGGTAATCTGAAAATTCTATATATATATGTGCGTGTGTATTTCTGCAAGGCTTCCAGGTACACTTCAAAATGAAATGGAGAATAAATGCATCCGCAATAAAATTTTAGCTATAGTTTTAGTGTAGTAATTTCTAGGAAAACAGAAGAATCCCTGTGCTATTGTAAAGGCTTCAAGGAATCAATCAACTAATAGCATGTAGCATTAAATCCTATTACAGGATTTAATTTGAAAGGAAAGTGGTATGAAGATTTCATGAAAGTCATCTAGCCAGTAAAAATAATTCGTAATGAAACATTCTCTTTTTCATAGCAGAAAGACACACACTTGTCACATGTAGCACCTTTCTTCATGAGGGATCTTAACATGCTTTAGAAATTTTATTAAATGTACACACCATTACCATATATAACATTTAGGATTCTAACCACATGTTGACACCTCTAGAATGGAAGGCAGCAGCTGTTGTGAATTACTTTACATAGCAATATAGGAGAGGAAAACAAGAATATTGTATCTAACTAAAACTACAGGGGAATTCAGGTAGTCAGATTTGCAGCTTTATTGGGACATTGCATCCATACAGATGCTAAGGGAAAGAAGCCATATACTGATTTTAAAGCATACATTTCCTACAGCTTTAGTGTTTTTTCCTGTATCTGCAGTCCATATATTTACACTGGCCTGACTCTGCCTAGCATGTGGGATGTTATGAGACCACAGCCAATAGATATGATGGGACCAGGAGCGCTGGAACTAGGTGTGCGGCAGCACACCCTGGCTTCTTGTTGTTTCCATCATACGCAGGGTTTGCAGTTTTGTTTAATGGCTTTCAGCATCCCCATTATAAAAAATTGTTCCAACAGCACTGGGTGTGACCGCAGGACTCAAATTCTAAAAGAGAAACAAGGAGCATGTTTGGATCTTTCAAAACTGCACTTATAGGGGACTGTAGGGGTTAGAACGATATAGGCTATAAGCTTCTCACTGCAGGATTACTCCCAACCACTCAGAAAACACGGACAGTTCATACCACTTCAAAGTTACGCATGCCAGCAATGTTATTTTCCCTACTACTGAGATAAATGATTACAAAGTGTAGAAATACTTAAACTGTAGAAAACTGACTAGATTAACAGCCCTTTTGTAACTAATCAAATATCCTCTTAACATAGTCCAAATTCCACAATACCCAGCTTTTATATAGCACGTTACATCAGTAGATCGCTAAGCACTTTAAAAAGGAGGTAGGAACCATTATCTCCATTTTACAGATGGAGAAATGGAGGCATAGAGAGGTAGCTTTTAAATGGCTGGTGGGATATTTAAGGGCAGTACAGCAACTTTAAGTCAAATTTGAATGGAGAAGAAGGAAAGAATGTATGAAATAGTAATTTTTGCTTTCTGAGCCAGCCCAAGGAATCATGCAACATCTCACTCAGAGACACACATGTGACAGCATGCACACCTGCTTTCCTACGCTGCTTTTGAGTACTCCAGCGAGCGAGGGAGCTGGGATTTTGTTACAGAGATTTTTCAGGACCTGGTCAGAACTTCTGAAATGTTAACTCCTAACCAACCACCTTTTAAGTCCGTCAATCTCAATGACATGTCTTAGTGGGGGATGTAGGGCACAGTCCTGCAAGATGCTGGGCACCTTATGGGAGCTGCTTAGTGTCCTCCATTCCCAGCGCCATAAAAAGCAAAAACAAAAAACCACAAAAGAACCAACCAACAAACCCACAAGCTCCCCCACAAGGGGAGTAGCTATCAGCACTGTCTACACTGCCACTTTACAGTGCTGACATTTGCATCGTTCAGGGGGGTGTTTATTCACCCCCCTGAGTGAGAAAGTTCCAGCCCTGTAAAGCGGCAGTGTAGACAAGGCCCAAGTCTCCACCTGTGTTCCTCATAACTGACAAATTCAGCTTCCAAGTGGTGCTTTTAGAACTACGGGGCTCACTTTGTTAGCAGGTGCACTTGCTCTGATGGAGGAGACGATCTGCATGTTCACCAGTGTGGCGATGCTGTCGTGCTGGAAGGTGTTGGCGGTGTTCAAGTGGGTCTTTGTCTATAAATCAAACACAGATCTGGTTAAAACGTGTGTGTGGTAAAAGCTTTTTTTCCCAGGCTAAATGGTAGGACAATTAAATGCTCCTTTTATGTAATGAGGTAGCTGGAAACAACAGAAACTGCCACCCAAGGCAATGGGCCACATTGCAAGGCCAGATCAAATGAAAAAAAATGTAACCTCAGAAGATTAAGAAGGATTTCCCTTCGGAATGGTTGCAAATGCAGGGGAAAGGGACTGTGTTTAGTAAGCTGTATGTGTTAGAGGCAGAAAAGTCTGTGAGAAGGAGCTGAGACACCGAGCACTTTGGGCAGAGGACATCATGGAGAGGCAGACTTGGAAATAATGAGAAACCTCCTTCTGTTTGTAATGTGTTCAGTGAAAGAGCACTTGGTGTACATTCTTTGTAAACAGGACTTGACCAAAGAATATATCCAGCTCCTATTAGTTTCTTCTCCTCAAGGTAAACCAACTTGCAAGACTGGTAGCTCAGGCCAATGAATAAAACTGTATTTACAGAGTTACAGTGAGTTGCTCACAAGCAGCATCAGACTTAGCAACTCTGAGTATTTCAGGCAACCCAAATAGCATCTCTAATTTACAAGTACTAAATAACTCAAGTCTTCAGTATCTGTAAAGGTAAATGTGTTTCAACTGGCACAAAACATGGCAAAATGCTGTTTCCGCTCAGAGCAGGAGAGGCTCGATAGAATTTGCTCCTGATGCTTAAGCAACAACTGGCTTTTATTTTTTGTTGGCTAGTCAATTTAGTGCTGGTTAAAGGGAGGGAAGAATAGCATTGACCAGAAGCAAGTACAGGCAGGCATAATGCAATCTCACACAGCCCCTACAGGTTTGTCAGCACCTTCAATCCCCTGCTGTTCCTGGCAGGAGCTCCCGAGGGGCTATGCCAGTGCTCTTTTGTTCTATTTTAGAAGACACCCTTCTATTTAACAGTTAATCCCTCCTTCCACTCCCTGTTTTAGGCAAAGAATGGGATTCTTACCAGTAGTACTCTCTCCTATTTAATCCAGAGCCTCTTCTCTGGAGTAATGTTTTCCCTTGAGTTAAAGCTCTGTTTATGAGGTATTTAAATAATTAGTTACATGTTTCAAACTACCTCCTAGGAGACGGATATACAGATTCCCCAAAGAGAAGACTGACATAAGATAGACCCCTGGAGTGCTGTGGGGAGGACAATGGCTTTGTGATTCAGGCAGGGGACTGGGAGTCAGGAAATGAGTGTTTCTTTCCACTCTGCTATCAGTTCTCCAACAGACTTGCCATGCAGATTTTAGTAAATTTGACTCTTTTTGTGTCTCAGGTTCCTAATCTCTAACCCGGATATAAGACCAAAGTACCTTCCTTCCTGGGAGGTGCAGGAATAAGTCTATTAATGTTTGTGTTGTGTTTCAATGGGCACCGGCAATGAACCAAACCCCTCTGTGAGTTATAAACTGCTTTCCTGGGAATAGTCACTTTTTCTGGCAGTATTTGTTGCAGGGCCAGCAAGGGAAAGTTCACCTGAGACTCATGTATGACCACAGAAATCACCCTCTCTAGGTTGGGTTTGATCTCAGCTGACACTGATCTGACAAAGGTCTATAGAGGCACATTTCTGTCATGTAGTTAACTCAAAACAACCAAACCAGATGTATAAACCATGTAGCCTGGTAGCTCAAATGCTTCCCTAGAGCTCCCTGCCCTGGTTTTGGTCAGCACAGCCACCTGCTTGCTCTCTCTTCCCTCTTTGAAGCCTGGTGTATCCAATTGCTGACAATAGATGTCAGCAGTAGGTGCAGCTGAACCAATGTTGAGCATGGTTAACTGTAAGTATTACTGAGGCAAATTCTGGTTTTGGTACCATTTCAGAAACCATGGTCATTGTCAGCAATGAGTAGCTTTCTTAAAGCGGCCTTGGCCAGAGAGTAACATCTTTCTTTTGCAGGGCTTTCAGCCTAAAGAAGCTTCCTGATCTGCCCGGCAGCACTTTAATGTGGGTAGTGAAGACACACCCACAGTGTCTCTCACCTCCAATAAAACACAAAAGCAACAAAAGAACTGAAATACCAAAACCAAACAGCACTGTAGATTTGTTCCTTTGCTGACTGCTTTCTGATAAAAGGTTTTAGCTTTGGAGCATGCAGGTATTTGGCAGAGATGCACACGTTACACAATGTTTGTGTCTGTACTGCAATGGGAAATGGAATGGCTTCATTTAGATGGGAATGGGTGAGACTTGTCCAGAGAAGTGCCAAAAGAATTGTGATTTTTACGCAAGATGAAAAATGGGAGGGGAAGTGCAAAGAAGGTTCCTATGTAATGTGAAGATGCTGAAGTTTGAATTTGGGAGGAGACAGAAACCACAGTTGCCAAAATGCATGGCCGATATAAATTGGCCTTGCCCTAGTGAAGTTAGAGCTGTGCCTGTTTACACCAGCTGAGAATTTGGCCCTGTATTCATAGTATAGGAAGACAGGCCATCATAGGTGTAGTAGGAAGGGAGAACCTAAAACATGAGGCCTGGTATCAGAGCCCTGCGCTAAAGCAGTAGTCAGGTCCTGCTGATATAAAGCAAAATTAGCAAAAGTGATCTGGCCCTGTTATAACATACGCCTGCTTGCAAGTTCACAGAACCTCAAAGAACGGGGCTGGTATTGCAAAACCATACACATTCCTAAGAAGTGACAGGACACTCACAGAAACACATTCCAGAAGGGTGGTACCAGAACACCTCATATCAAGTATGCTACAAATGCACTCCCCAAAGATAAAAGGAACATATTGACCCCTCCTAGACGGATAAGGAGATAAGGTCAGGATGACACTGATGGAAAGAGGTGTTTGACTGAACTAGCACATACAAGATAAAGGGTGGTAACTAACCATGTCAGAGGAGCAATACCCAATGTGTTTCTATTGGTGTACAAAGAAGGGTCTCAGAGGGAGTGTCTTTGTCTGGCTGAGGAGGAAATGGAAAGTCATAAAAACGGCCATAAGGGGTCAGACCAAAGATCCATCTAGGCCACTATCCTGTCTTCCAACAATGGCCAATGCCAGGTGCCCCAGAGGGAATGAACAGAACAGGTCATCATCAAGTAATCTATACTCTGTTTCCCATTCCCAGCTTCTGGCAAACAGGCTAGGGACACCATCCCTGCCCATCCTGGCTAATAGCCATTGATAGATCTAGCCTCCATGAACTTATCTAGTTATTTTCAATCAACATCTTCTGGCAAAGAATTCCACAGGAGATAGCTCAGTGGTTTGAGCATTGGCCTCCTAAACTCAGGGTTGTGAGCTCAATCCTAGAGGGGGCCATTTAAGGATCTGGGGCAAAAACCTGTGTAGAGATCGGTCTTACTTTGAGCAGGGGGTTGGACTAGATGACTTCCTGAGGTCCCTTCTAACTCTGATATTCTAGGTTGACTGTGTATTGTGTGAAAAAATAGTTCCTTTTGTTTGTTTTAAATCTCCTGCCTATTGAAGTCCTGCCATTCACTGAGCCAGTCTATTGTTATAGGCATAAATATGCTAGTGTAACTGTAGATATTGATCTTGGGAGCTAGGATCATGCTTTGTCAACAATAAACCTGGCTAGGTGCCTTTGCTAATGAAATGGGGCTGTGGTTTTATAGGGGAATTTGATCGAGGTCTGCTGTGTCCCCTAGCTGTACAGAGCTGGGACAATGCACTGAAAGAAACATACAGCCAACAACAGGCAGCCTACCCTGCCATAAGTGGGTAAAGCCCACTTTGATCACAGCAGCCAACAGCATGTGCTTTATGGTAGCTCCTCTCAGAAAGAGTCCCTGCCCTCCCTTGCTTGGCTGTGTTCTCCTTGCATGGAAGGCCTTCTCCTCCAGCACCTGTCATCAACACTGCCTTACATTCTGTTCAACTCCCCCAACCCCACTGCACTGTGAGCTGGCTCTTTCCTGCTCCTCCATTGTGCATTTAAAACAAAGCAGCACTGATCTGCACATTTTCTTCCCCTGGGTACTTGGCCAGTTTTAATTCTGGCCTCTCCTGCCCCTGGCTCTCTCCCATTGGCTTTACTCCTGCATCAGCCTCCAGTACAGGCAACGCTCTTGGGCCCACCCCAGTCAAGGTTCACAAGGGATCCATCAAGACAAACTCAGACAGGACCCACTGCACCTGACCCAAATAAGTTCGCATACACAGAATGGAAGCAGGGCCTCAGATAAGCCATCGCTACCAGCCACTGGGTAAGGCTACACAGATTTTTGGTCGGACACAAGGCATTTGGTGTAGCATTGGGGCAGGTACCAATGCACCACATAGAATACTTCTCCCCACCCTTATTAGCAAAGGAACTGAAATATCAAAACCAAATATCTTCAGGCTGTATTTTCCAAAAGAGTGCAGCATGCAGAGTGGTGTATATGGGATGCTGAACTCTTTTGAAAAACTGACCCTTACTTTGGTGCCTAAACAGGAGCCAAATTCTTTTGAAAAATCTATTGCAGGGGCTGAGATTTTAAAGTCTGGCTGGCCCCAAGGTGATGATGAATTTTCAGAGTAGCTCTTCTTGATATAGCTTTTAGCTCTGCAGCATGCAGACCTTTGGCAGAGACCTGGACAATGAAAGCCTTACATAAGATTTCTGTTTGCTCAGAAATGGAATGATCTCATTTAGCAGGGGACAGCGATGGATAAATATCAGCCCTCTTACACAGTGTTTCCTTTGGCAAAAGTGCAAACTGGAAGAAAAGCTGAAAAGGTCACTGCAGACTGCATCTGCGGACACTATTGTCAGCTCGGGAGGTCCAAAAGGTTGTGATTTTTTTTGCATTTGGGTGCTGGCAGCGTTTACCAAGCCAAGGTCAGAGAAAAGCTATAACCTTGGGAGTTTAATACAAGCCTGGACTGCCAAGTATTAGTTTTTAAAAACCTTGCGGGCTCCCACTTCCTGCACTCAAGGTGCCGAAGGCGGGATTCAGCCTTGACAATTGTGGTATGGAAAGTGCTATGCTAAAGAAGCAGGTGCTTGGGACAGCCAATATCAAGGGGTGACACTTCAGCCACTACTGGGGCAGCACGTCCAAGTCTTTGGTAGCAATTTGGCGGCGGGTCCCTCAGTCTCTGTTGGAATGAAGGACCTGCCGCCAAAGGGTGGAATGGAGCGATCGTGCTGCCATGGATTTTTTTTTTTTGCTGCTTGATGCGGCAGAAAACCTAGAACCGGCCCTGTTACTGTCTTAAGTATTGTGAAACATGAAGGGGAGGCAGAGATTCAAACACTCCCTAGGATTCATTTGCAAATCATAATCTTGTACTTTATCCAAACTAGTTATGTACATAGCTCATTGCATGGAGATGACTCAAAGAGCTGCCCTTAGCACTGACGCAAACAAGACACGGTTGTGATGGAAACAGTGTGCAAGGCTTTCATTTCCATGTCTCTGCCAAAGGTCTGTACGCTGGCTATCCTACATTGTGGAGGGCTGTGTTTGTGACCAAGAAGCTGGGAAGAAGCGTAGTGCAGCACAGGTCCAACCACATGTTCCTGCCCCTGGAAATGCCCCCAGGAGACACTGTACTGGAAATCCCTGCAGGGATGCATCAGAGTGATCAGATCCATGGACTGTTTGGCTGAGAAGCAGAGAGATAAATTGGGTTCTGCCTAAGGTGACCAGATGTCCCGATTTTATAGGGACAGTCCTGATTTTTGGGTCTTTTTCTTATATAGGCTCCTACTACCCCCCACCCCCTATCCTGATTTTTCACTTTTGCTGTCTGGTCACCTTAGTTCTGACCCATGAATCCAGCCATCCACACACAGGCACTACACCAATATTTGGCTCTGGCTCTAGAGGCAATAACTGAGCCCTCAGGTTTCACATCTGAGGTTGGGCCATAAGCGCAGATTGAAACAAAGAATGAGTAACTGACATGAATAGGGTAACTGAGCACCAACATCCTCAAAGTTTTATATCAGGGCAATAAAAGTCTCTTGGGTTAATCAGTGATGACATAGGAAGAAGATGAATGCAACAAAGGGTGGAATCACAATGAAATGTGCTATTGGTTGAACAATAGAAAATGCTGCTGAATTTCTCATTAGATCTTTAAGGAGAATTAAACTTAGTTTACTACAATGTATTGCAGTGAGCAAGACACTAAAAGGGCTCTGTTGTCCCCAGGGAACTGATTTTAGCAAGTCATTTTGCTCCTTCAGAGAGTTTTTCTTGAATATGAGGAGAGCAGTTCTAGAAAAGCTCCACGGCGAGCTAGAAGGACCGAACACTCACAGAAGCCAGGAGCCATACTCCCCTATGACTGAAGGGACCAGATTCATATGAGCAACTGAACAGGCCTAGTAGGTTGTCATATCCCATTCATCCCCTGCAGTGAGTACAGGCTTGTTTTAGCAAATTCTCCAGTATTCTGTTGCTATAAATAGAAAGCTGTGTCATGTACAGTCACAACCGAAATGTGTCATGACTTGTGATATAAACATTAGCAGAATTCTATGCTGGGAAGAGTTTGAAGGACTGCTGTAAAAAGTCAAAATAAAGGGATCCCTGAATTGAAAAAGTAATTCCTGGGGTGGTTCTTCCCACAACCGCTAGATTTCTCCACTTCTGGTAAAAGTGCTCAGACATTGGAACTATTTCACAGGTAACAAAGGGATAAGGTCAGAGTACAGAGACAGGTCCTCTACTACCTGCCTTACACATACTCACACCAAGCTCTACGTATGTATGTGCACCAATAATCAAAACTTCTGTTAGCCCAACGGATCAGTACAGTCTTATCTCCACCAGACTGCGATTATACAGGCTTCCAGGGTGAGTTTGTAAGATGATTAATGCATTCTCATAGCATACACAGTATAACCTTTCAAACTCATTTCAGGTGCTAATTAGACACAAAACCAAGAACTGCGACCTAGTCCTGCTGCCCTTACTCACATGAATCATCCTAGTGACAAACCTTCTCTTGTTTGTGTCAGTGCTAAGGGTGGGTCTAAGTCATCTCCACACAATGAGCTTATCATAAGCATAAATCCCAATTCTGAACCTTAGTGTCCAAAAATGTGGGTGCCTGCATGAACCCTCCAAGTTTAATTACCAGCTTGGATCTGATAGCGCTGCCACCAGATAGGAATTACAGTGCCTGCCTCACTCTGGTCTCCCCAAAACCTTCCTGGGGACCCCAAGAACCCAAATCCCTTGGATTCTGTAAAACAAGGGAAATAAACCATTCCCCTCCTGTTACCTCCCAGGCTTTTCTCGCCCTGGGTACACTAGGAATACTGTACTTAAACTCCTTGAATTACCAAAACGAGAGGACAATTTACCTTCCCCCTCCTTCTTTCCCTCCACAAATTCCCTGTTGAGCTGCAGGCTCAATCCCCTTGATTCCTACTAGAAAAAAAAATCCAACAGGTCTTAAAAATAAAGCTTTATATAAAAAGAAGAAAAAGACATAAAAGTTCTCTGTATCAAGGTTGACAATATACAGGGTCAATTGCTTAAAGAAAATGAATAACAGCCTTATTCAAAAAGATATACAATTTAAAACATTCCAGCAAACTACACACATGTAAATACAAAACAATATAAAAACCATTTTTCTACCTTTTGTACTATACTGAAACAGAAGATTAGAAAAGCTTGAAGAGAGACAGTTCACTCAAGCCGAAGCAACAGAACGAGACACAGACCAAGACACACACCCAAAAATTCCCTCCCTGAGCTTTGAAAAATCCGGTTTCCTGATTGGTCCTCTGGTCAGGTGTGTGGTTCCCTTTGTTAACCCTTTACAGGTAAAAGAAACATTAACCCTTAGCTATCTGTTTATGACAGAGCTATGTACATAACTAGTTTTGCATAGTTAGAGTATTAGGTTATGATTTACACAAATGAATCCTAGGGAGTGTTTGAATCTCTGCCTCCCTTTCATGTTTCACAATACTTAAGACAATAGCCAGCCCTCAAGCAAAGTACCCGGAAATTAGATGTTTTCCTGAGATTTTTTTCCCATTCAAAACTGTCATTTTCTGGACTGGACTATGACAAACCACACACGCTGCCTGAAATAAAGCTTTCTTCCATGGTAACAAATGCTTTGTAGACCACAACCCACTGATTTCTTTTTAATTCTCCCAGACCAACTGACATACACAAACAGGAAACTGTCCCTGCCTATATGATCTCAAACAGACCAAAAACAATGAGGAGTCTGGTGGTACCTTAAAGATTAAGATTTATTTGAGCATAAACTTTCCTCGCTAAAAACCCAATTTCTTCAGATGCATGACAAACACTTATTCATGGTTGAAAACGTCAGCTTCTCTGCAAGGTGTGTCTGGTTCAGATAGTGATGACATGTTTTCAAACACAGTTTCTCCGAACAGGCACAGCAGGAAGTATGAACTCATTTGTTATCAATAGGAAACAGCTTATCTATGCATTCCTAATGGCTTATTTTCACCTGAAATATAGCAGGGACTAGCTAGAGCTTCATAATAAAACTACCCTGCAGATGTTAAAATGGCAACATTAATGCCAGTAACTCTTGTGTGGTTCTAGGGGAAGTTTCAATTTGCAAAACAAAAACAAAACCCACAGCTGTTAGTCCCAGCAGTAACCAGGGACTGAATGGGCCATGGACATGGAGCTCCCATCTCATTGAAGGTCATCCCTACAGGGCAGGATTTAGGACATGTTGCCAGGGGCAGCATGGGGAAGCTTACAGTGATGCTACCTCTACTATACTTGTGTTGAGAATAACGAACTTCCCTCTCCAGGCCAGGCCATGTAACATTTCAATAGTAATCAGCAAGTCACCTACTTCACTTCCCTCCCCATCTGTTCGGCTCCAGCCTGCTTCTGAACCTTGACCCAGTAGTTAGATGCCACCATGATGAATGATGAATAAATACCTGACAGATATGAAAGCTCTTTGGGGCTGGGACAGACTCTTGATTTTCATCATGTACAACACTGAGCAAATAGTTAACAAAAAATCCACCTTGCTGCCATTCTGGACCCTGAGTTTGATTAATTAGTGATGTTTATACTACCAGTATTCAGCCCAGTTCACACAAGCATACATCAATGTCAAACAATGAGGAGTTCTTGTGGCACCTTAGAGACAAACACATTTATTTGGACATAAACTTTCGTGGGCTATAACCCACTTCATCAGACGCATGGACTGGAAAATCACTAGGCATGTAAAAGAAAAGATGAGATGCCTTACCAAGTGTGGGGGTCAGTGCTAATGAGGCCAATGCAATTAGGGGGATGTGGCCCATTCCCAACAGTTGACAAGAAGGGGTGAATATCAACAGAGGGAAAATTACGTTTTGTAGAGCTATAGCAGACTATAGTGAGAGAATGTGCCACACAATCTCAAAGAAACTGCAGAGCCACCTGATCGACATCCTGTGCAGCAAACAGGAGAAGATCAAGAATGAGCTCTCAAAACTGGAGACTCTCTTAAAAAAACAACCTTCCACACAAACTTCCTTGTGGCTGGACTTTACAAAAACTAGACAAGCCATTTACACACTTTGCTTCTCTACAGAGGAAAAAGGACACTATCTATCTAAGCTCCTACTTGCCACAAGGGGCCACAACAGAGGTACCCTTAACTCACCCAACAATATTGTTAATCTATCCAGCTATACTCTTAGCCCAGCAGAAGAATCTGTCCTATCTTGAGGCCTCTCCTTCTGCCTCACCACCCCGAAAAACATGATACAGCTCTGTGGTGACCTGGAATCCTACTTTCGCCATCTCTAACTCAAGGAGTATTTCCACCACACTACTGAATAGGGTGACCAGATCGCAAGAGTGAAATATCAGGACACATTGGGCGAGTGGGGGAGAGACGGTGACGACAACAGACACAGGTGCATAGAGCCATGAGAGGGCTCTAGGAAGCTGAAAGAGGGGTTGTACGGCCTCTGCTGCAGCCTGCACCACAAGTCACAGGGCAAGGACCCATGGCCCCAGCTCCAGCCCCAAGTAGAAGCCACAGGGCCAGGGGCACAGGGCTCCGGCTCCAGCCCCTGGCTGAAGCTGCAGGACAGGGGCGCAGGATTCTGGTTGCAAAATCAGATCCAGTTGCTGGGCAGGGGAGTGAAAGGTCCCAGTTCTAGCTCTGGCTCCAGCTGCAATCACAGAGGGGAGGCCCCCAGTCCTGCCTTCAGTCCCAGCTTCAGCCACTGACAGCTGAAGCAAACTACATCACAGAGGTCTGGAATCGGTGAGTCTAAATTATAGACTTAGTCATAATACATATTTAAACATACAGATTTATTTGTACACTAAACAAACAACAGGGGTAAAGGGCCAGGTTTTTTATTCAGTCAATAAATCAACTTCCCAATTTGCATATCTCTCAGATATGCCAGAAGTCTAGTACTTTTTGGCTGACTTTGCCATAGCCATAACTTGCTCCTGGGCAATCACAAAGCTGTAGAAGTCCTTGCAACTCATCCGGAAATTCATTTTGACAACAGTTCACTCTGCACCAAGTCTATGCTGCTTCGATTCTGGACATCAGTCCATGCACCTTTCATGACTGAAAATACATGTTCTGAGTATGCATTGCTTATGGGTATACTGAGCACGTATGACACCAGCTTTGCCATGTTCAAGAATTCAGTGCTACTGTCCTTGTTTCTCAGCACTTGAGACCAGAGTTCCCCAACTGAATAGTTTCCAGGCTCCAACTTGGAGTTGATGTCTTTGATGATACAGTATTCATCATAGAGTTGATCAAGATCCACTGTTTTCTGAAGGTTTACAGCTGTCATGGCTGCAGACAGATCCTTGAATTCGAATACCCTATTAACTTTGATGTTCAAGCGCTGGGTATTGAACGAATAGCCAGCTGTTGAAAAATCAAACCATTTCTCCAAATATAGGATCAACACATGGTAAAATTTCATGAAGTCTTTCTGGAGACATGCAGCATCTCAGTTAATGCACTTTCAATTCTGGCGCCAAAGAATATGTCATTTTTCCATTGCTGAAGTTTAATTCTCAGTGTATTCATTATGGCATACAGTTCACCTGCCATCATACTCTCATTTTCCAAACAGAGCACAGTATCATTGAAGATTTTTCAGGACATTGTGGAGGAAAAACAGATGAACCTCAACTTTGCTAGGCCCCTCACCTTGTTCACCATTTTCCCTGTCCGAGAACAGCATCCATAGAAATTTTGGACACTTCCCACTGCCCAGAGAAACAAAGTAGCACTTAACAGCCTGCCACATATTTACAAGCCTGTTTACAGCTGGGAGAAGACTCAACCAGCGTGTAAAGTGGCATACTTCATATGCACAAAGTCAAATATATCCTTCAGTGCTGCTACTCTCTTAGCAGAACTGCTGAAATGATTGAACATCTTAATTACCAGAGTCTCAATGTCAACTTGTAGGGTATTGCTACCATGTTTCACGGTGTTGTGCACAACATGGGCAGGGCAGATTACTGACAAGATATTTTCATTTTGTTTTTTTAAATTCTGGTTCACTGATTGTCGCTTTCCATAATTCACATTTGCATTATCAGCACAGTAGTTAGACACTTTGTTTAAGTCTAGTTTGTGTGTCGCAAGTTTTTCAAGTAACGTGTTGCTTATTGCCTCTGCGGTCTCCTTGCTTTGCTCATAGAAGTCTAACAGTTTATCTTGGACCCCATATTCAGGTGTCCAGTATCTCAGTGATAAGGGGAAAGTTTTCATATTGCCCTTGTTAGATGCATCTCATGGCAACAGACAAATAGGGACCATTTGACTTGCTGAGGTCTTTTAAAAATTCTGTTGAGA
This sequence comes from Chelonoidis abingdonii, assembly GCF_003597395.2. Lineage (NCBI taxonomy): Eukaryota > Metazoa > Chordata > Testudines > Testudinidae > Chelonoidis > Chelonoidis abingdonii. The sequence continues at coordinate 13,301,651 of NC_133772.1, forward strand.
ACGATGACAGCACATTTTTGATCAATGCCTCCGCTTTAGTCCGGCCACAGCTGACATGCTTTGCAATTGTTGAATCTGGATACAAGGTAGGTGCCAGTTTAAGTTCACAGTCACATGAGCGATAGGAGTGTTGATGGACTACTGTGTGGTAAACTTGAGTTAGCTCAGTAGCGATAACCTTGTTATTGAAGGATTCATTTGGCTTGCTGAAAAAATGTGAGACCAGGGTATTGCTCTTGTGAGTCTGGGAGTTTGTCCATGATTTTTGATTCAGCATGATGCTTAACATCAGACTCACCACCATGGCAAATGGTAAATTCCTTCCTGCATGCTTTACAAAAGACTTTTGAATCACACTCACAGGATTTCCGATCTAGGTGTAAGTGGCTTCCCATTCTGTCCTATATCTGCACTGTCTTTTTTGTTTTTGTAGTTGGCTCCTCCCTTGCCATTGCATTTCAGGTGGGGGGTTTGGCTGAAGACCGTTAGCTAGATAGTAGCCATTGAAAAGAACTGTGCAGTCTCTGTGTTCTTACATGTTATTACGTGCCCACTGTAGTTTGTCCTATGGTATGCACTGTGGTTCAGAACTGTAACTACCGTAAATTTGCATACACTGGAAAACAACCTGAAAAACAAAAATGCCAGTAGATAACCAATCACAGTCAGTTTTATGGGACATTACCAATAAACTAATTTTCTATTCTCACTACCAAATGCAAAATTTTACCTGAATACGGGACAATGGTGTCCAATTGTACACAGGAGCGGAGCCAGGGTTTTTGGCGCCTTAGGCAGGGTCCTTACGTGCTCCCGGTCTTCGGGGCACTTCAGCGGCAGATCCTGGAGCGAGTGAAGGACCGCCGCAAATTGCTGCGAAGACATGGAGCGCTGAAGGACCCCCGCCCACCCGAATTGCACGGGGTCAAAAATGCAGCCCTCCCAAATCCTGGTGGTCGCCTAAATGGAAGTGCCGGCCCTGATTGTACATTAAGAGTGTACGCTGCCAGTGCAATCCCTGCTGGCTAATGTGGGTAAGTGAACTGGGCAGCAGCCTAACAGTGCTCAGCCCCGCCTGCCCTGTGTAAATCAGCATGTGCAGAGGCAGGTGCCTCCTTTCCTTGGCTCTGCCTTGAGCAAGGTGGACTGGTCTGCACACTCTCTGCTGGGGAGGAGGATGCAGCCTCTGACACTTACCTCAGGGACCTGCCAGCTGCTTTCTGGGGGCCACCTCAAGTAAGCACTGCCGGGAGTGGTGCTACAGCTACCAGATCTAAGTCGAACTACATTTTAAATGTAGACGAGGGCTATGCCAGATAAAAGAACATAAGAATGACCATACTGGGGCAGACCAAAGGTCCATCTAGCCCAGTATCCTGTCTTCCAACAGTGGCCAATGCCAGGTGCTTCAGACAGAATGAACAGAACAGGTAATCATCAAGTGATCCATGCCCTGTTGCCCATTGCCAGCTTCTGGCAAACAATCTAGAGACACCACCCCTGCCCATCCTGGCTAATAGCCATTGATGGACCTGTCCTCCATGAACTTAGCTAGTTCTTTTTTGAACCCTGTTATAGTCTTGGCCTTCACAACATCCTCTGTCAAGGAGTTCCACAAGTTCACTGTGCGTTGTGCATAACAGGATAGTTTGCCATTGTGCCTTTAATACTGTCTTCTTGAGAAACCCTCAGCTTTTCTGAACTCCTACTTCTCTCAAGGTTTCCTCTCACCCCATTTTCTTCCCTATACACTCTGAGTTTGTTGAAATCTGATTTTTTTGAAGTGCACTGTCCTTATTCTGCTGGTGTCATTCTTTCCTTTCTTTAGTCTTCACCTTCACAGCCTCCCATGGCAAAAAGTTCCACAGATTGATTGTGTGAAGAAATCTTTCCTTTTGTTTGTTTTAAATCTGCTGCCTATTCATTTCGTTTGGTGACCTCTAGTTCTAAAACTAGACAGAATAGCTAGTCCTTTCACCACTAAAGCCTAGAGTGACTTTCTGGAAGGCTCAGGCTTATGACCCACTTAGGACATTATAGAGACTAAAGCCTAGGGGCAGAGTGCTTAGTACCGTGAGTGGGTCCACTGACTTTCAGTGGGACTACTCACAGGAGTAAAGTTACTCACATGTGCATTTGCGGGATCAGGCCTTCAACTATTGTCAGTCACTGAACACAAGTTTGTCCAATTAACAGGTTTGCTTAAGATCAGATTACAACTTGCCCTTGTGGGGGATGCTGGTGGAGGCAGAAAACCTTGCCCCAATGAAGCCCTGCCAAATGGCCAGCCATAGTCACTGCATTTGAGGGACCACAGGGACTGATCCCTCTGTGCACACCCCAGGAAGATAAATCTCCTCAAAGGAAGAGAAGAAGAAGGACTAGAGCAGGCTAAGCACAGGACTAGGGCTAGCAGGCTTATCTGCTAGTTCACGGATGGATTGTCTCTCTCCACGGTGAAATCCCTTGCTGAGCTCCCATAGGGGTGTTTCAGCTCTATGTATCTACTCAGGACTGAGTTATAAAGGCACAATCTAGCCCTTCATAGTCAAGTATTGTAAATTAATAGATTACATATCTGTTGCCCTTTCATCAATCTGAGCAACATTTCATTCGATGAGAAGAGTGACATGGCGCCTGTAGAAATCATTAGCAGAGAGAACATGAGTACTTGTGGCACCTTAGAGACTAACTGAAATACATTTGTTAGTCTCTAAGGTGCCACAAGGACTCCTGGTCTTTTTGTGGATACAGACTAACATGGCTGCTACTCTAAAACCTGTTATTAGCAGAGAGTACGTTAAAAAAGGAGGTGGCAGTTACTTCACTGCACTGCACTACTACAATCTTATTTAGAAAAATATTACATTAATGACAGACAACGAAAGTATGGAGAGTCACAGATTAGGATGAAACAGAAAAGACAGTCGAGGGTGCAGTGGTTAAGGTTCTAGCATAGGACTTGGGAGACCCAGCTTCCCTGCTCCATCACAGACCTTGGGTAAACCATTTAAGGCTCAGATCCATCAGCATTTTCTTGAGCCTGAAGTGTGGTAAATCTGTCGTCATCCACGCCTATTTATAACAAAGCTAAACTATTAGTTTTAATTATTCAGATACATTCCTCTCCCATGCTCCCTGAACAGTCACATCTTGGTGCAGTCAGTAACAAAGTAACTGCTCAGTTCCCTATTGTGATACACAGATGTTTTTGGTTTCTCTCTCCTCCTATTATTTCCTTAGGAAGGATACTTTAATATTATACAGCGCGTGTTTACTCTGACCAGCGAATCTATGGTGCTGGACACAATTTGTATGAAATAAACTTGGATCTTTATTATTATTAGTTAGATATCACCAGTGCATGCAGTACGCCAGGAAAGACCAACTGACTGAATAACATTATTCCCCAAAATCCACTTATGGATTCCTAGCAAGAGTAAAGAATTATAGTCCTACTGAAGGCCTCATTTTCTGTTGCCAGTTCAGATTCTCTACTGACCTGTGTCAGAACAGAAAAAAATATTTTTATTTGCCTTCTGGTTTTGGAGTCTTTAGGGATCAGATCTTAAAGGTTTTGTTTGTTTGTTTCTTATTTTTCATCCAACAAACAAAAAGGCTGGAAACTTACTTTTAAAAAAATGCAAATTAAGATTGTCCTGTAGTCCAAGGAGGACCCATAACAAATCAGAACTTAAGCAAAATACCAAATATCACAAGACTTATGATAAAACTTCATCTCCTGTGCTATTAGGACAATTTAAACCAGTGAGATTTGACTATTTCTAATGTAAATTTTAATACTAGGATCTTCATATTCTGATTCCTGCATTCGGTTTCAAACTTGCAAAATGGTTTGTTTTGTTTTCACAAGCTCTAAGGGAAAGCATAAGGCAAACCCTCACCCCCAATAGTGGCTGTTGTGGTTAGAAAAGGGAAATTTGAATAAGGGCTCCTCAAATCCATTTCTGGTTCTGCCACTGATTTATTATGTGGTCTTGGAGAAATTACGTTACCTTTCCCCATCTGTATAATTATGATTTATTCTTTGTAATATAGCAGTAATACAGAGCCTCTAACTAGCCCCTTTGCGCTTGGGATACTGGATCTAATAATGCTTAGCTACTTCTCAGGTGTACTGTGAGGATATAAACCTTGTAAAATGTTTTGAGATTCTTTGAAGAAAAATGCTATACATGTTTAAAGATATAGTGATGAGTGTGATGTAACTATCTGGACATATAGTGGTGCAAACCATTATTACTGTTCCAAGACATGCACTAAGACGGTTAGATGATCTTAAAAATACTTACTCAAATACAATTTGATGAATTTTATGCCACTTAACTTTTTATAAATATTTTTAAAAATATCTATGTGAAATCTTTTACAAAATGTTTACTGTAAAAATCTGATGTATTTTTGTATTTTATTTCTGAGGTGAAACAAAAATATTGCTAGAATCCAGAGACTGCATCAACATATTACTACTTGGGTGACTTTTTTGGCCATGGGGTAGTTGAGAGGATTCCTGAAACCTCCTAGCCACAAAGTGACCTACCTAGCCACAAAGTGACCAACATTTTGCATTCAGAATTCTTCAAAACCAATCAGGAAGAAAAGTTTTATTCAATCTTTTTAGGTGTCATTAATATCAGAGCTATAAAGCCAAGGAAAGAATGGTAGTTATTTCTGAAGAAAAGTAATTTTAATATATTCTTGTCTAATAAATATTTATATAGCTATCCAAGATGTTGGAACTAATCACTCTAGTTTTCCTGTAAAACGGCAAATTTATCGTGGTTATATTTCAAGCTCAGAAATGTAGCATACACAGTAGTGTGATATTTCAGTTCAAGAGACAGATTCAAATAGACATTTTCATAAGGTCACAGTAAAACTTCATAGCATAGTACTACTCCAAGAAGTGATGATATAAAATGTTTCATGTTCTTACTCAGGAGTTGTGCTCACTGCAGATTGAGTTGGAGTGTGACTCGCCCCTTAATATAAAGATAAACTCAAATCTGTTGCAGGCAGGGAGAAAGGCAAGTGGCTTGGTGCTGGTCTCCCCTCCCTGAGCCCGCCCCGCCTGTCATAAATAGATAGCTAAGGGTTAATGTTTCTTTCACCTGTAAAGGGTAAACAAAGAGAGCCAACCACCTGACTGGAGGACCAATCAGGAAACAGGATTTTTCAAAGCTGAGGATGGGAATGTTTGGGTGTGTGTCCCCTTTGTCTGCTCTCTCTGTTCTCCAGTCTGTCTCTCGGCTATGAGAGGGATCTTCCTATCTTCAAGCTTCTAATCTTCAGTTTCCAAGTTGTGAGTACAAAGGTAGAAAAGACAGTAAGCTTTTATTGGTTTTTTTTGTATTTACATGTGTGTAGTTTGCTGGAATGTTTTTGAATTGGATATCTTTTTTAATAAGCTGTTATTCATATTTTTCTTTTAAGCAATAGCTCTGTATTGTCACTTTAATACAGAGATTAATTTTATGTCTTTTCTTTCTTTTATAGAAAGCTTTCTTTTTTAAAACTTGTTGACTTTCTTTTCTAGTTATGGCAAGGGATAGGAATCTCTGTGCAGGATTACTGTCTCTTCAGGGAAAGACTGGGAGGGGGGAAAGAGGAGGGGGAAGGTAAATTGTCCTCTCGGTTTTGTGTTTCAAGGGATTGAAGCAGGGAAATCTCCTAGTATACCCAGGGCGGGAAAATCTGGGAGGAAGTAAAGAGCAGGAAGGGAAATGGTTTATTTCTCCTTGTTTTAAGAATCCCAGGGATTTGGGTTCTTGGGGTCCCCAGGGAAGGTTTTGGGAGGACCAGAGCGTACCAGGCACTGGAATTCCTGGTTGGTGGCAGGCTATCAGATCTGGGCTGGTAACTGATCTTGGAGGAGTTTATGCTAGTACCTCATATTTGAACTCTAAGGTTCAGATTGAGGAATTATACTATGACACCGCCCCACTCCCTTCTCCATAGCTTTGCCCCAAACTCTTCCCGCCTGACAGTCCTTCCCTTTGGCCACCAGGTTTCACACCTGCTTGGCCAGGAGCCCCGCCAGAGGGACCTGCCAGAGGGGGTCAGGTGAGTCCCAGCAGTGCTTACCTGGAGCGGCTCCCAGGAAGTATCCAGCAGGCAGGTCCTTCTGGCTTCTAGGGTCGCGCGGGTCGGGTCAGGTTGAGGGGAGCGGCGGGGGCAAGAGGGGCTCTCTTCCCCCTGTCGCCCATTGCCGGCGTCTACAAGCCCCCTCCCTGCTGCAGGATACAGCGGAGTGGAGACCTTCTCGCCATCTCTCTGTGCCTGTGCCCTGCTGCACTGCCCCAAGGCCCCCCAGGAGGAGAGGTGAGTGGCACTGGCTTGTCATGGTCCCCCCACTATCAGGACAAAGTGCATCCCGACCAATGTAAGGTTGGGACGCAGGACAAGTCCTCTAAAATCGAGACTGTCCCGATAATATCAGGATGTCTGGTCACCCTACCACTGAACAGCACACTAACCCACAGAAACCTTCCTAACAACTCTACCAGATGAAGGATTCTGCATGGACTCCTGACAGTTGAAACAATAGACTGGACTTCTACGTGGAGTGCGTCTGTCGACGTGCATGAGCTGAAATTGTGGAAAAGCAACATCACTTGCCCCATAACCTCAGCTGTGCAGAACACAACACCATCCACAGCCTCGGAAACAACTCTGACATTATAATAAAAAAGGCTGACAAAGGCAGTGCTGTCATCATGAATAGGTCGGAGTATGAACGAGAGGCTGCTAGGCAGCTCTCTGACACCACATTCTACAGGCTATTACCCTCTGATCCCACTGAGGGGTACAAAAGAAACTACATCTTTTACTCAAGAAATTCCCTGAAGCAGCACAGGAACAAATCTACACAGACACACCCCTAGAGCCCCAACCAGGGGTATTCTATCTGCTACCCAAAATCCATAAACCTGGGAATCTTGGACACTCCATCATCTCAGGCATTGGCACCCTAACAGCAGGATTGTCTGGCTATGTGGACTTTCTCCTCAGGCCCTATGCTACCAGCACTCCCAGTATCTTCGAGACACCACTGACTTCCTGAGGAAACTACAATCCATTGGTGATCTTCCAGAAAACACCATCCTGGGCACTATGGATGTAGAAGCCCTCTACACTGACATTCCACACAAAGATGGACTACAGGCCATAAGGAATAGTATCCCTGATAATGTCACAGCTATCCTGGTGGCTGAACTTTGTGACTTTGTCCTCACCCACAACTATTTCACATTTGGGGACAATATATACCTTTAAGTCAACAGCACTGCTATGGGTGGTACCTGCATGGCTCCAAGTAGCCACACATTTTTACGGCTGATTAGAACA
>NC_133772.1:13311449-13386459 GCF_003597395.2 Chelonoidis abingdonii
TGATTGTACCTGCATGGCCCCAAGTACGCAACATTTACGGCTATTTTAGAACAACACTTCCTCAGCTCTCATCCCCTTGCACCGTACTTTGCACTACACTGATGACATCTCTTCATCTGGGAAGGAGGCAAGGAGGCCCTGGAAGAATTCCACCAGGACTTCAACAATTTCACTCCATCAACCTAAGCCTGGACCAGTCCACACAAGAATCACTTTCGGACACTACAGCACAAATAGCGATGCCAAATAACACCACCCTATACACGGAAACCTATTGACCGCTATACTCCTATATGCCTCCAGTTTTAATCCAACCAATACACAATCCATGTCTACAGCCAAGCCTTCAGACACCTACGATCTCTATCAAGCGTTCTTAAAACTACATTACCCACCTGGGAAGTGAAGAAACAGATTGACAGAGCCAGAAGGCTACCCAGAAGCAGGGCTGGCTCCAGGCCCCAGCGTAGCCAGCGCATTTGGGGCAGGCACAGGGGCGCTCTGCGGTTGCCGGAGTGACAGTGGCTCCGTGACCTCCCACACTCGTGCGCGCGAGGGCCGCTGGTCCTGCGCTCCGATGGAGCTTCGCAGCAGCGCATGCGGGAGGTCCACAGCATGTGACCAGCAGGACCCCCGCAGGGATGCGCTCCGGAGTCTCCACCGGAGCCGCGGGACTGCAAGAGCAGCAAAGCACCCCCCCACGGCATTCCGCTGCTTGGGGCAGCGAAATGGCTAGAGTGCCTGCCCAGAAGTCACCTATTACAGGGCAAGCCCAACAAAGATGGAAACAGAAAGCCGCTAGTCATACCTACAACCCCCAAACTAAAACCTCTCCAGCGCATCATCACCCCCCACTTGGTAAGGCAACTCCATCTTTCATTGCTGTATTTATAGCTCTACTGTTTTCCACCTATGCATCTGATGACAGTGTGTTTTAGCCACTAAAGCTTATGCCAATAAATTTGTTGTCTTGAGGTTGCAACAAGGACTCCCCATTGTTTTCACTGATACAGACTACATAGCTACTCTCTGAAACCATCAATGTCAAACACATTTAGAATATCCATGATATCACAGATGGCAGCGAATGATATCAGAAGAACGTGACAAACCATTTTAACAGGAACAGCAAAGTGAAATGGGCTAGAGATTGTATCCCTCTATTTAACCACATTTACTTCTTACGCTTCCGCAGGCACGCCTGCGGGAGGTCCACCGGAGCCATGGGACCAGCAGACCCTCCGCAGGGATGCCTGCGGGAGGTCCACCGGAGCCGCGGGACTGGCAAGCAGCAAAGCACCCCCCCACGGCATTCCGCTGTGCTTGGGGCAGCGAAATGGCTAGAGCTGGCCCTGCCCAGAAGTCACCTATTACAGGGCAGGCCCAACAAAGATGGAAACAGAAAGCCTCTAGTCATCACCTACAACCCCCAACTAAAACCTCTCCAGCGCATCATCACCCCCCACTTGGTAAGGCAACTCCCATCTTTTCATTGCTGTATATTTATAGCTGCTTACTGTATTTTCCACTCTATGCATCTGATGAAGTGTGTTTTAGCCCACTAAAGCTTATGCCCAAATAAATTTGTTAGTCTCTGAGGTGCAACAAGGACTCCCCATTGTTTTCACTGATACAGACTAACATAGCTACTCCTCTGAAACCTATCAATGTCAAACACATTTAGAATATTCCATTGATATCACAGATGGCAGCGAATGATCAGTCAGGAAAGGTAACAGTGACAAACCATTTTTAACAGGAACAGCAAAGTGAAATGGGCTAGAGATTGTATCCCTCTATTTAACCACATTTACTTCTTACACTTCAGAGACGTAGAAAAATTAGCACATGGGGCTGCTTGTGGAGTGAAGTATTATTCAATACGAGTAAGGGGGACGGGATTGGACCCAGAAGAGTGGGGTGGGTAGCGCACAAAATGATTCTCAGAGCTGCCTCTAGTGGTAGATGGGCACATAGAGAAGATCACATTGCCTACCTTCATCCAGGATAGCACAGAAAAGCAGCTGTGATGAGAAGTAAGAGGCTGTGGGTCAAATTCAACTCAGTCTCTGCAATTAGAGAGACTGCCTGGGTGTGCTGGCACGTGTTGCATTGTGATGCTGCAGAGTACAGGTGAGACAAGCAGCCAGAACTCCCTAAGCACAGCTAACAGCCAGAGACACAACTTGGATGTGCTGAATCACTAACTTCTGGGCTGAGCTCCTAAGGATCTCCGGGGTGGATTTAAATTCCTGCTTCTTGACACCACCAGCTCTCCCAACAGCAAGTCACCCCCTGCCCCGCTTTGTGAGCTCAGTAGTCCTCCCAGATCCAAGGAGATAGAAGCTTCCCCCACCTACAAAGGCTGAGTCTGCATGTTATTTCTCTGCTGCTGTTCTTTTTCCATTAGCTGCTCCTGGCTTTATACAGTTAAGGTTTCTCACTGGAGGAGACTACAGCACCATTATATTTCTGGCATAGGGACAATCACAAGTGACGTTATTCTCAGATTTCAGAGTAGCAGCCGTGTTAGTCTGTATCCGCAAAAAGAACAGGAGTACTTGTGGCATCTTAGAGACTAACAAATTTATTTGAGCATAAGCTGTCATGGGCTATAGCCCACTTCATCGGATGCATGTAGTAGAAAATACAGTAGGAAGATATATACACACAGAGAACATGAAACAATGGTGGGTGTTACCATATACACACTAACTAGAGTGATCAGTTAAGGGGAGCTATTATCAGCAGGAGAGAAAAAGAACTGTTTGTAGTGGTAGTGAAAATGGCCCATTTCCAGCAATTATCAAGGAGATGTAAGGAACTGGGGTGGGGCGAGGAGATAAGTGTTAGGATATAGATATTCAGGCCTGTCTGCAAAGGCCTATCCTTTAAGAATTTAGGTGTATTCTTAGCACTTAGCTAGTTATAGAGGTATAAAAGAAAGAATCAAAATCACTGTCTGTGTAATGGCCTTCTCTTACTGTGACAGTCTAAGGCCTTCAGCTAAGCAGCAGAGGCAGACATAAGCTGGGAAGTGTATTGTCACATCCTCACATTCCAAACTAGTCACATTGAAATAAGGTGCTATTAGGAATATAATCCAGTCCTGATATTCCTATCACCTCCAGAGATAGAGAAGAGCCTAGAAGATGTAAAAGAAACTTAGTTTGATCGCATCCTGTCTGGCAAGAACTCACTTATCAATAGACAGCTGGAAAACCCTTATGTCTGTATAGATGTAGTTGTGAAATCCTCACTCCTGTATTGTTTTGTATGTTTATTTGCATGGTCTCTGTCTGGTTCTGTAATTGTTTCTGTCTGCTATATCATTAATTTTGTTGGGTGTAAACCAATTAAGGTGGTGGGATATAATTGGTTAAATAACCATGTTACAATGTGTTAGGATTGGTTAGTTAAATTTCAGTAAAATGATTGGTTATGGTATAGCTAAGCAAAACTCAAGTTTTGCTATATAGTCTGCAGTCAATCAGGAAGTGGGGAGGGGGCGGGACTGGAACTGGGACTGGAGGAATTGGGATCATGTTTTGCTAAAGGGGGAAATGGGAACGGGATGGGAACAGGAACAGGGACGCAGGCAAGACTCTGTGGTGTCAGAGCTGGGAAGGGAGACAGTAAGGAAGGAAACTGGAATCATGCTTGCTGGAAGTTCACCCCAATAAACATCGAATTGTTTGCGCCTTTGGACTTCGGGTATTGTTGCTCTCTGTTCATGTGAAAAGGCCCAGGGATGTGGGAGGGTGAAGGAATAAGCCCCCTAACAATAAGCATGGGGAATTTGTTAGTCTCTAAGGTGCCACAAGTACTCTTGTTATTTTCAGAGCAGCACTATGCTAACCCTTCCTGATCAAAGCCTCCACTGCAGCAATGATTTCTGCAACAGAAGCATTTACCAACCATCTTTCCTACTTATCCTGTTGGCCAAATTAATCCCTGCTGTTCCCCCAGGAACGTAGTTGAATCCGTGACCCCTCTGGGTCCATCAACAGTGGTAAAAAAAAAAAAATATATTAGAAACGGGCAGGCCCTCCTTATTCCACAGGACAAGCTTCCCTTCCACTACCTTGCCAGTTCAATTCAACCCTGAGCACCCTAGGTGTGAGGTGAAGGGTCAGTCTCCATGGGCTCACTCAGACTAATCATTGGGCTGGAGGAGGAGGAGGAGGAGGAATTAGTTCTTCACTCAGTGAAATGATCCTTTAAACGCGCTGGGCATCTCCCTGCCTTAGAGCCAAAGCGAAAAAGTTATAAAACCAGACAAGCGGCAGTTATTACAATTTTATTGTAGCCCTGCAGGGCATGAATAGTCACTTGATCACAAAGGTGTAGGTTAGAGAACAGCCCTATCATTTATTGGGGCAATGGCTCAGACCATTGCTTCTCTGCATTTGAGATTGTATCATCTACTCCTAACGTTTGTGTGGCTGAGTACAGCTATAGAAGTGCCACGGGCGACAACAGATTTCAAAAATAGCTCTTTTTAGTTTGGCAAGGCTGAGTGTCCCTAAAAGGAAGCATCCTGCTGACTTTGTAATTGAGCAGACAAGGCAGAGAATAGGCTTTTTTTAGCCTCTGCACATTTTTAGAGTGGTGCAGGAATTTATTAAGATCACTGTTCTTAAGGTGTGTGGAAGTCGGGCAGTTAAATACCCATTCACTACTTTGAATGTGTATATTGGTGCATTGAAGTTAAATGTAAGCAGCAATTGTGGGATGTCTGCAAAGTTGAAGTTACTTTTGAGTTTCCTTTTGCATAGGATCTGAAGCTCGTATCAACTGATAGTTTGCTTCCATGCTACTTGGTTAACTTACCCTAAATAAAACCAAATCTCAATTCAATCCTTCACTATAACCCCTAAAACCTGAGGACCTGAAACCCTACTTTATCATCAAGTAGAAAATGAAATTTGTGAAATTCAAGGGGAAAGAACAAAAAATCCTAAAAACCAGTGCCCAAGAAGGATTTACTGCCTATTAGCTATATTAGCAAGTTCTACGAAATCAGTAAGAATCATCCTTTGCGTAGTGTAATGATATGAACTGCATCCAAAGGGGAGACAGTTTGTCACAATGTGGCTCACAGGTCTCAGCTATTCTTTGTGACTTTAGCTCCTGCTTCAGCGTCTCAATCTCCAGATACACAGTTTTTGCACTTCCAGCAGAGTTTTCAGTTTCTCCAGAGGCATACCACACTCTGTGAACTCTTAGCTCTCAGGAACCATCTCACACACAACAGAAGTGCTTTGCTTTTTCTGTAAATCAAAGAGGGAAAATGCTTATGCTGCAGAAGAGAAGGACTTGTCCTCTCAAGTATGCTTGCTCCTTTTTGAGTCTGAACCATCACCCAGTGTGTTACATGTATCTGCCTCAGGGCCTGAAAGTGCTGCACACCCTCACTTCTATTCAATTCTACAGAAACTGACACTGCTAAGCAACAGTGATGACATTTTGAGCAACATAAGGTTCTGGCACATAGATTATAAATACATTGGGCAGGAACCAGCCTTCTTTTTACATAGAGCTGAGCACACTGCAATATCTCACTGATTAGTAACACATACTTGAATTGCCTAGAAAACCTGACTGTTTGTAATAGGGAAGTTTTCCTCCTGTTGTGGTTTTTACCCACCAATTTTTACTTTTTGCATGGAGCAGCTGCTATCAAAGGAAGATAGCTTTTTTAAAAATAGGAGATGGGTGTAGTGAGAGATAATTTGTTTTGTTTTCAGATAAATATGTTTTTTCACCATATGGTATATCAATGGCACATGTCCCAACCCAATCACAAAGACCTCATGAAGTTAAGTCTATGCTTCATTAAATCAAAGCATGGTTACTACTAATCTTTATATTAGAAATTGGGCAGGGTGCATCAAGAAACCCAACTTGACAGTCATACTTACACTTCAGTAATGCCGTCCGATAAACAAGTAATACTAAATCTGTCTGTTGCAGGCAGGAGGGAATGGCTTGAAAACTGGTACCCAGGAGAGCATTTGAAAGGAATGGTTTCATTAACAGTGTACCACTTTTTTTCATCCAATGCATTGACCATGCTTCCATTTTGCACCTCTGGCTTCAGATACCCAACTGAAAAGAAAATGCAGAAGAGAAGGCAGTTCACTGAGAGGAGCAGATGCACTCTGAATGCTGGTTATTGCTCGAAATGGAGGAGAACAGATACACCCAAGACCCTTTACCCACAGTTTATTTCACTGCAGTTGTTTTGATTTATAAACAACCCATAAAACCAGCTACCCTGTGAATCTCTCTCTCAACAGAGAAAGAGGGTCCATGATTAAGTGTGGAGCCAACACTGAAGTGAATTGGAATAGCAGGTGTTCAGCACCTTTCAGGATTCAGCTCAGAGTGACTATCAAGTGATCCAATCAACACCTTCAATGAGGTATTAGATTCCAGTCCCAACAGTTGAGTTAAACATAGAAATCCCATCCAGTATTTTACACGACTGGCATTTCGTGGAGGTGTTACCAGCTGGGGCAGCAGAGCACAGGTGCTTTCTTGGGATTGTTAACATGCAGTTTGTTCTGTGCACACGTGTGGTAAAAACCTCTTCCTTTTATAGCTGTCGGTCTCCTCTGCAGCAAGGGACAAGTGCAATGGAGTCAACTGGGCTTCTCACTGGTGGAATGAAGAGTAGAACTTACTCCTTAACAGTGTCTTACACTCCTATAGCAACTTTCATCTTGAAGGATCCCAGAGGGCTTTTCTAGATACTACACGGATTTGCACTTTACAGAGCCCCTTTCCCACTGAAATGCAGCCTCTTCTAGGGCAAGGGACAGTATCCTAGCAGACAGAGGTTCATGTTAAGTCTGAGACAAGGAACAACCAAAGCTAGTGCACTTATGGCAGCTGACCTATTTCCCAGGCAACTCACACTGAAAACTGTGCCACACAGGAACAGCAGACTAAAGCTTAACCTCTTCCTAGAATTTTTTTTTAAAGGAAATAGTCTCCAGGGGCATTTGTAGCAAATAGTTTCTTCCTGCACTGGATTTTCAATTACGATGGGACTACTGGCAGGTTATGCCCACTTTTTGGAGTCATGCTGTTTCACAAACTCCCTGATGTCACATCCAGACGGCGCCACATACCTAAAGGGATGATACCAGGAGAGCTGAGTTGGGAAACCAGAAACCTGGAGATGGATGACAGGCTGACAATATCCTGAACAAACCATATGGAATTAAGATTAATTTAATTCAATGAAGTTTCATCTTATTGAATTAGGGTTAATACCTTTGGGGTCCATTGTATTAAAACGCAGTTGTGAATGTGTAGTGGCATTGCATGTACCTTCTCTGGAGGGAGGAGAATGCTACTGTACTTCCTCCCTTATCAGCCTTTGAAGCCAGCCCCCAGAGAGGTGCATATACCGGTTCAAACTGGAGTCTCCAGGGACCAACAAAGAAAGTGTTTTTTGGATAATGAGCTTGGTTTTTTTTTTTTAACAGCCTCAGGATTTTCTTCCTGATCCAGCAAATGGATAGGACTCCTTGTCTATGGAGGACCCCAATCCTTTGGAAAGGCTTGGAAGGACCAGGTGCTTCTTCTGAGCTAGAGCTGTGATGAATTAATAACCAGAAGGAATCCCCCTTGGGTGGCAGATGAAGGACTATGCCTGCCAGAATCCAGAGATGTGGTGGGGTTAAATATTGGAAAATTTTAGCATGCATGTTGTTCTCTCTGTAATGCTTTTTAAACTTAAAAATAAGGTAGACCTGCATAGGAAGAACTGTGTGGTACGTATAAGTGTAGCAATTATACCTATTAAAAATCCTCTGAAGAGAAAGAAAGCAAGTGTCCCTGGGCAACCTGCCTGTGATGGGAAATATATGGTGAAAGGAGAGTACTGTGCTGCCTGGAGATACTCCAGTCAGAAGGGACAGAGACACGGGTCTTCATCTAATAAGCAACAGCTGAGGGGCTCTGACCTTTATACCTTCACCTACATGGAGCTAGGGCATCCAGGGAACACACACTGCCCTAGTGAAAAGAACAGGAGTACCAGTGGACACTGCTATTCAAAAGATCCTGTCTTGCACACATGGGGCTCATGCACTCCACAAGTACAATCTGTGTAGACAATCATGCAAAGAACATTTAACACCAGTTACACTGCAGCATCTCCAGTCATGGACTGCTCTTAAAACAATTAAAGTGAGCTTACATTCACATTCCTGCTTTTGAGATCTTTATGTTACGCAGTGAAGTTAGCAACCCACCAAACCATGCCTCTGAAAGCCTCAGTCCTAGCTGTTAAACAGATGATACTAACCTCTGCCTTCAGGGGCAGGTCCGCTCCACTCTCTATTAACATTATCTTGTGTTGTACAATGAATGGAGGCCTCTCCAATAAGAGAGAAGCCCTGGTCACATTTGTAAGTTACTGCTGAGCCAAAGGAAAATTCTTGTTCACTCTGACCAGTACGGGATCCATGGGCGATATCAGGAGGTGGAAGACAAGGTATTGCTGAAGCAAAGAATGTCAACATGAAAATTGAAGTTCACATTGAAGGTGAACTGAAGAGAGAGTTTTCACTAAGAAAGTTGTCTCAGATCTCCCCAAAATGCTGTTTAGCCATTTGGAAGGGTACTTAACATTGCATTTTAACATTTGAAGCAATGTCCCTTTCAGATTCTGAAGGTTTTTCTACTTTAGGTTTGTCCCAACCCAGTACGTCCATTGCTCAAGAAGGATGCTCCATAAAACATAAGCTCTGGAAGATGACCTTACCAGAGCGTGCCCGCTCCCAGCATTAGCCTCAGGGAGCCAGAACCTCCTCCCCAGCTTCTATAGAGGTCATGTTGTTCCACTAACAAAAAACTAAGCTAGGACATTGCTTGTAGCAGCAGCTGATTCTAGAAACTGGACATCAGCAGCATGATTGACAGACCAAGCCCAGAAAGCATCCATGAAATCAAATTAAGGTAGAGACAAATTAATTGGGATTCATTCCAAAAGAGCCTCAGATTTTAAGTGAATGGTCAGATTTGGGAAGGATCAAAACTTCTTGAAGTCATTATCATGCCTTTCACTTAGCGAACAGCAGGATTACACAGATACAATAGTGAAGAGGTGCCATGAGGCCTGTTGGATTATGAATAGTAAACAGTGGCAGGTTAACAATCTAGAGGGGATTTTGTTTGTAAGCATTGATTCTGTAGGAGTCATCCAAACACCATGGTGACCATTGTATGATTTCATTCTCTTCCCAACCAAACATACATCCTCAAGTTTAAACTCTTATTTAGATTAAAAGACGTAAGAACAGAGACTCCTCTGTAGCACCAACTATGCTGCATCATCTCCAGATGTGAACTGTTCTTAGAATCCTTAAAACAGTTTACCTTGGCAAAGTGGAACCTCCTTATCCCAATCAACTCCATTTCCTGCAAGCACACATTGGGTGGAAATTGGTCCAATTAATCTGTAACTAAAGAAAGAAAAAAGGTTCAGGTTTGTTACTGAAGTAAGCAAAGAACTAGGTTATAGATCAGAAAGATGGAACATGGTTTCTTTATGCCATTAGGTGGAGACAAATGATTGATCAGGGTCATTTCTGCTATAAAACATGATATGTCTAACACCATGGGACCAAGGAACACCAAGTAATTAAAGGCAATCTAGAGCTATATACTGTTAGCAAGAGAGAGTGCCCTCATATCTTGTCTACACTAGTCAGATGCTTGGGAATGCTTGTTAATTCTCTGCAAAGGGGAACAAGTGATCCTTCTTCTAAACTGGAGATACAAGTAGTAAGGAGCGCAAATATCTCTAACAGGGGGAAGAGGGCTCTAATCATTCCTGCTATAGAACTTAATAAATACCCAGGAAATCGTGTTATTTTAGACACGACTGGTCTGCTCACAGAGTTTGGCCTTGCTGGGTAGGAGGCTGTGCCTCATCTTATGTTTCTAAGATGTAGTAGAGTGTTAGAAATGAGAGCCGCCACCATTCTACACCTTAGAATTACTGTGCTTTCATCTGCAGCAGTACTAGACACCTCTTCTCTGAATGCCTGGTTGTGTTACCCCAGTTGTCAATGTCTCAGCTTAAGGTAAGGGGAGCTGCTTTGCTCCCCAGCAACATTTTGTAAAATAAAAATCAGACCTAAAGACAACCCATCCTGAAAGAAGCAATAGGGAGAAGTCCGCTGCCCTGAGCTATCACCCACCTGACACCATCACCCTTCCATATTCAAACCAGAGCATCTTAACTGTCCAAGACCTAACCAGTACCCTTAAACCCAGGGAACTCATGAGCCTGCACAAATCCATGGCCTTCAGTCCATGTAGACTGCTGCAAGGAAACCCTACCTCCACAAATCCTTCAACTGTGGATCAACCTACTTCACCCAGAAGGCAAGCTGACAACCAATCCACAGAAAAAAAGGCATTTAACTTGCATGGGGTTTGGCAAACCAGCCACCATCAGGGAATTACCTCCCCCACCGTCTCTCCTCATTCAGACTGGGGGTCAGCTTCCACCTAGAGACATCTGACTCCTCTTCCCAGAGGACTTAACCCCTGCTGCCAGGCCAAGCCCTCTAAAGTTTTGATATAGAGAAAAAACACCTGCACTTGTTGGTTGTGCTTTTTAGTCCCCATATAATGCAATCTATTCAGCTATCTCAACACCCAGAAAGCACCTGCTCAGTGAAATGAGGCTGCAACTCATTCATGATTCCCCAAGGCTTGTCACATAACCCATATGGACAAAAGCAAGAACTGAACCTGACACTGCCCTGATAACTATTGATGAATAGGAAGAAGGCTCCTTCTAGCTGGTGCTGCCTTTTATGGGCAATATTCTGTCCCACAATCCCAGCACCAATTCAAGATTCTAGGACTGACCAATAACCATCCATGTAACACAGCATAGATGGCACTGATCAGCAAGTGTCACATTACCCTTCAGGTGGGGCTTTCCCTTATGACTCATGATCCAGCAGCTGCTGGGATTACTCATTGAAGGTTTAGGCTGGGATTTCCAAAAGCACCTGAGTGAGTTCGGTGCCCATCTCCCACCAAAGGACAGTCGTAAATAGGTAGTTAGCATCCTTCAACTCCTTTGAAAGTCACAGGTGTAATTCTTAACAAGGGCCCAGCCTATAGCCACAGATGTATAGTACATGACTCACTTATGTTCTTGAAGTTAAGCAGCCTTTTTAGTCTCATTTTGCCAGACTTCACCAGTAGTTTTACAGCAGTCTAGGTTCTGTTAATTAGTCAAAAGAAGCAACTTGCCACTCACCCTTCATTACAGGAGGAGTTTGCTGTTGCACCAAACCAGAGATTGATTAAATCAACTCTGCCATTTTCTAGTTCTAGTGGTTTACATGGTATTCCTAGAAGAAAACAAGACTAATATTAGTGTCATCTCATATGACCTTAATGGGAAAAAGAAAAAGGGATATGGTAACTTGCTCCCCCTAACACAGCAAATACTATGGCAGATCAAGCCAATGGTCTAATCCAGTGGTTAACCTTTTCTGGGTTAAGAACCCATTTGTAAATTGGTATGGCCTGTCATGACTCAGTAAATAGTGTATGCATGGAGGTCCTGGGGTGGTTTTAGTCAGGTCCTATATCCCAGGAGGGTTGGGCCCTGCCTGGAACTCACCCCACAGTTTCTGTGCCAAGGGGTTTGATGCGCTGGTGTCTCTGCTTCAGTTGTTGCAACCTCCAGGATTGTAACGTCACTACGGTTTGGCCCCTGCCCCTCGACTGGATCAAATTTGTCTCAGTGGAATTGTGACCTGGCTCATGGGGTTGCTGCGCGACTCAGATTTGGCCTATCCATAATGGCACATTAGCCACTGACCCAACAGGGCCCTTGCTCGGGGATCCTGGCCCATTGGGGGCCCCCCAGAAAATGGGTGTCCCTGTACCCCAACCCACTACATGCACCCACCCAGCGCTTCTGCTGGGGAGTGGATGCAAGGGCTTGCAGGAGTGCCAGGTGGGCAGGGCAAGTCTCCATGCCCTGACCCCGCCTTCTGGCTGGAGTGCCCGGGAGGAAGATGGGGAGACTGCAGGGTAGAAGGAGTGGGAAGGGACTCCTCCCCCAGTTGCTCTGGCCCATGGCTCCACAAACCCCTAATTTTCCTCTGCCTACCCAGGCTGCTATCATGACGGCTGGGCCAAACCTGAGTGGCACTGGAATCCTGGTGGTTGTAGCACCCAGAGCAGGGCGGTGAGCCACAGGAGCTGCCATGTGACCCTTGGAAACAAGCCTTCTGGCAACCCTTTTTTATGTCCCGACCCACAGGCTGAGAAATCCTGGTCTAGTCTTATCTCCTTTCTGACAACGGCCAGCCACAGAAGTTACAGAGAAACCTGTAAAACCTACATTATGGATAATTATGCCCACAGGTGGCCAGGGGGAAGATTTTTCCTAATCCCACAGTTAATGGTTCCCCTCATATCCTAAAGAGGAGTAAAACTATAAGCCAACGAAATTATCCTAAGTGCGTATATTTATATTGCCAAATTAAGACCCAGATCCTGAAACAATCACATGCATAACTCTATTCACCTGGGTAGATCCATTGATTTATATGGGATAGTTCATAAGTGACATTAAAAACAGTTTTAAGTGTTTGCATGTCAAAAGTTTGAGTCTCTCATCCTTCTTTGAATTCTACCAAGCTCTTTACTTCAAAGTCTCATGGCAATGAGTTCCATGGATTAATTATGCATTTTGTCAAGCAATTTCCTGTTATCAGTCCCACTGAATCCTGAGTTTAGGCAATAAAAATTGCCTTTTCCTCATCTAAGCTCAATGACAGATATTCTCCTTGCCCCCTACGATAAGAATATCCTGAAAATTATTTGTGATGCTTTCTTCCTTTGTAGAAATAAGCTTTCATTACTGATGAACACTATCAGAAATTCGCCATTGCTACATGGAGTTCAAAACAGAATGCCTGTATCCATGCAAAGTTAGAACTTCTCTCTTGATTCAGGGAAGGCACAAAAGTTGCCATCTGTTTATTAAGGAGCTGACTCTGCAGAACACTACTGCACATGCTAACGGCCCAATGACTTCTTGCAATTAATCACATGCTTAAGTTTCCTGAAGGAGAGAGTATAAGTGTCAAAGGCTATGCAAGTAATTCCCTTCAGTGTTATATAATAGTATACGGTTCGATTGTATTCATCACTCTGTATTTCTGGCAGGTTTCCACACCCCAGTTAGGGCTTATGTCCTGCCCTGCGGCCCTGATTCCTTTAGTGTCAAGGTTTGGCACCATCAGCCATTTTGAATTTTTTTTATTACAGTATTTTTTACATATGAATGAGGGAATGTTGCATGCTTGTGCTTTGATACATTTGGTTGATTGTTTAGAGAAAAAGGTTGAAAGAATAGAGTAAGAAAGCTTAGGTCAGGTTTAGAGGAAAAAAGAAAAAAGGTTATTAAAGAGAAGAAAGATTGTTTGGTTAGGTTAGTATGGAGCAATGACTTTTAAATAATAGAAAGAGGGAAAAATAAGCACAGGGCAAAGAAAAATTAGAAAATACAAAAAACAAAGCAATACGAGGCTGTGTTACTGAACACATGCAGAACGAAACATCCTACTCCAGCGACTGGCGGTAGTGAAATGATAGCTGTTCTGGGCAACGAACCTTGGGAGCTAGCCCCGTCTTTCACTGTTTTACAGCTATGTCACAGAATGCACTTTTTGAACCAATCCTTTCATACCAAGATTCTAAAAAGAGCCTTTCAGGAAAGGACTATCGCGCGGTGTATTATTTGAAAATTCTCTA
Organism: Chelonoidis abingdonii; assembly: GCF_003597395.2. Taxonomy (NCBI): domain Eukaryota; kingdom Metazoa; phylum Chordata; order Testudines; family Testudinidae; genus Chelonoidis; species Chelonoidis abingdonii. Next base: position 13,325,268 of record NC_133772.1, read on the forward strand.
GCCACTGAGCATTTGACTGTGTGTATAAAACCACATACTTTTGCGAATGGCATTTTTAAAACTGGTAGCCTAGACACAACAGCCATGTCCTTTTACAAGATACCTACAGACGCCAAGAAGCCAGAATTGCCCATGGGTGTACCAGTTTGTGTTCAGAAGAGAAGACTCGTTTACACGTATTTTGCTAAAGAGGCAGACCCGCTGCTGAACCCTGCATTTCATCCTGAAATTGAATCCAATAGGAAGACTTTATGGTCACGGCTAGTTGTAAAAGAGGAAAAGGAGAGCGTGTGAAAAATGTGTTGCCGCTTTGGAAGTAGTCGACTCGAAGGTGGAGGTAATGCCCTTTTTATAACAAATTGATGAAAAGTTACAAATGTTTTATAAATATGTTAAATATTTGTTTTTTTTTTTTTTTATAGGTAGGAATGGAAGAAGAGTCTTTATATGAGGCCATGTCAACCGAGGGACTGTTGGAGGATAGCAATGTCGAGAACCAACCGATAGCTGCAGTGTCATGGAAAGACAGCAACATTGTTACAGTAAAAGTGAAAGCTTTACCAACTGTGAAATAATTACATTTGTGTGTTTAAAATGATCTCACACATGCGCACACAGCTGCAGCTCTGAGTGACGAGCAAGATGGGAGATAATGAGCCACATACAGTACCTACTGCCTGCAGAAACTTTAGACTAAGGACACATCACTGCCAGGGTGAACTAGTACTATTTTACTTCACCATTCCAGTCTCTCACTAACCTTTACCAAATTTGGTGCATTTCTACATATTTTATGAAAAAAGTTTACTATTTTCGTGCACTTGAGAGGCCTCAACTCCACCTTAAAATGGTTTTTCAACAATTTCCATTTCATAAACCTCATTGTATGGAAAGTTGTGGGCAGAATCACTGCCTTGATGGAAACAAACACAGCTTCTGCCTCTCAGGAAATGGAGTAGACATCAACAGGAGAGTCCTCTCCCATCGACATAGTGTCTTCCCCAGACCCACTAAAATTGACACCGCTGCATCAATTGCAACCTTTGTCCTGCTTTCAGCCACCAGTGGTCTGACACCAATATAGCTCCATCAAGTGCTCAGCCGTAAGTGTAGACAGAAAAACTGCTATAAACTGCATTTTCCCCTGTGCAGTTTACACCTACCCATGCTTGAAAACATTAACCGCACTAGTGCAAAACAAGGCTTAACTGGGCAAACCTGATGCTATGCTGGGGATTTGAACTGCTACTGAAAATCAGGACACATCCCCAGTGTAGCTGTGATCTTAGCCACAATGGGAAATTAAAACATCTAAATCCAGACACGTCCTTCAGGTAATCTGAGCAAAGGCAAAGCTTCATTAGATTAAACATCTTTGCAGTTTCTAATGAGTATCAGAAATCTGTTTCTATCACATAGGGTATGTCTACACTACGGGATTATTCCAATTTTACAGAAACTGTTTTTTTAAAACATTGTATAAAGTCGAGTGCACGCGGCCACACTAAGCACATTAATTGGGCAGTGTGCATCCATGTACTGAGGCTAGCGTCGATTTCCAGAGCATTGCACTGTGGGTAGCTATCCCATAGTTCCTGCAGTCTCCCTCGCCCATTGGAATTCTGGGTTGAGATCCAAATGCATGATGGGGCCAAAACAGTGTTGCGGGTGATTCTAGGTAAATGTCGTCACTCAATTCGTCCTCCGTGAAAGCAACGGCAGACAATCATTTCCCGCCCTTTTCCCTTGGATTGCCCTGGCAGATGCCATAGCAACCATGGAGCCTGTTTAGCCATTTGTCACTGTATGTGTACTGGATGCTGCTGACAGACACAGTACTGTCACGCTACACAGCAGCATTCATTTGCCTTTGCAAGGTAGCAGAGACAGTTACCAGCCCTATATCACCATCTGCAATTGGAAATTGGCAATGGCCATTATTACTCCTTTTGTACTGTCTGCTGCTGTCATGGGTGCTCCTGGCTGGCCTTGCTGAGGTCAGCTGGGGGCACATAGACAAAAATGGGAATGATTCCCCAAGTCATTCCCGTTTTTATGTTTTGTCTAAAAATAGTCAGTTCTGCCTAGAATATGGGGCAAGTGTATTAGAGAACCAGAGAACACAGCTGCTCCGAGTCAGAGCCCGAGATCCCGCAGAAATGATGAGCTGCATGCCATTCTAGGGGGTGCCCCTGCAACAACCCCACCCATTGCTTCCCTCTTCCCACACCCCTCCTGGGCTACCATGGCAGTGTCCCCCCATCTGTGTGATGAAGTAATAAGAAACTGACTTTTTAGTGAGATAAAATGAGGGGGAGGCAGCCTCCCACTGCTATGATTGTCCAGGCAGGACACAATCTTCATTAGAAATGAAAGGGGGAGGGAGAGGAGCTCAGCCCCCAGTTGCTATGATGAGGACAGTTTTCAATCCTTTTGCACTGTCTGCTGGGAATGACCAGGAGTCATTCCCATTGTTGCCCAGGCGCCCCCGGCCAACCTCACCGAGGCCAGCCAGGAGCACTCACAGGATGATGATGAGGGTTTTCCACCATTTGTACTGTCTGCCATCAGGAAAGGAAGGGGAGGGGATGCTGCTGTTCAGCGCCGCAACACAATGTCTACCAGCAACATGCAGTAGACATATGGTGACACTGAAAAAAGGCGAGAAACCATTTTTTCCCCCTCTTCTTTCACAGGGGAAGAGAGGGGGTAAATTGATGAGATATACCCTGAACCACCTGGGACAATGTTTTTGACCCTTGAGGTATTGGGAGCTCAGCCAAGAATGCAAATGCTTTCCAGAGACTGCAGGATAGCTGGAGTCCTCAGTCCCCCCCTCCCTGAGTGTTCATTTGATTCTTTGGCTCTCTGTTAGGCTTGTCACGCAGCACTGTGTTCAGTCCCTGCTGTGGCCTCTGTCTACAGTTTTTTTCAAATGCTTTGGCATTTCATCTTCTGGAATGGAGCTCTGATCGAACAGATTTGTCTCCCCATAAAGCGATCAGATCCAGTATCTCCCATACAGTCCATGCTGATCAGTGCTCCACGCTGGGCAAACAGGAAATGAAATTCAAAAGTTCGCAGGGCTTTTCCTGTCTACCTGGCCAGTACATCTGACTCCAGACTGCTGTCCAGAGCGGTCACAATGGTGCACTGTGGGATAGCTCCCGGAAGCCAATACTGTCAAATTGCGGCCACACTTAACCCTATTCCGAAATGGCAATACCGATTTAAGCACTACTCCCCTCCTCGGGGAGGAGTACAAATATCAATATTAAGAGCCCTTTATATCGATATAAAGGGCTTTGTTGTGTGGATGGGTGCAGGGTTAATTCCGTTTAACGCTGCTAAATTAGGTATAAACCTGTAGTGTAGACCAGGCCATAGATTCTAATCCTACTGTAACACAGGCAGGATTGAACCAACTGGCTGTTAGTGAAGGCTGTATAGCAGACTCATTTTGTGTCTCTAAATCGTCTTGGTGCCACTAGATAGGACAGACCACCACACCCAGGTGGTGTGTGGTTTACAATCCAAACTGAATGCAAGCGTGATAGTGTATCTTGTAGTTTCCTGGCAGTGCATTGTTACAAGGCTGACAAAGCGCTACCCCTTGCTAGAAAAATCCATACCCTAGGAAATCATGAATTTTTTGGGATAGATGGGGAAGAGGTCCAAAAAGAACTATAGTTTCATCTGCTCTGGAAAGCAGTGACCAGATCACAGTAGAGGGGTAGATTTCAACCACATTTTTACATTGCTATTGAGAGTCAGGATGCTATGGTCTTTGTACTATATTCCTTTTATTCAGAGAAAAAGATTTAAGTACAACCAAAATTCCATTTTTTTCCATTCAATAAATATGCAGGTTACCAAATAAAATTCTATACAAATAATTTATGTTTTCAGTCCTACTGACAACACACCATTTGGTTATAAACACCTTTTCACAGCAGAGAATTATTTCATGAATGTAATAAGCTTGCTGTAAATGCTACCAAACTTGTTTTCAGCTACTGAAATGTTAAAATAAAGACATTTTGTTTAGGCACGGAATCACTGAAGAATTTGCTCACAAGTATAACCATTTTACTGATTACTTATCAGAAATGGCTCATAAGGAAACAGGTCATTTATTTTGGGTCTCAATGCAAACTTAAACAATTTGATAGCATGGACTCTGAACACCTGAGTCTTACACACATCCATGCACTTCACTCTGGGATGCTAACTGAGGACATCCTGAACACAAGACTTGGGGTAAGAATAGTTTGGGGTTTTTGTTGTTGTTTTTGGAATTTCCTAGACATGAGAGCAAAGGAACACTGATTATTCTGGAGATTTGATTTAAAAAAACCTGAGGATAAATGTGAATTAACAAAAGCCTACAGCAGTTCTATGAGTATCTTTGGCATAATTAAATCTGTATTTTAAAAGGGATAATAAGTACTTCAAGATAGAAACCTCCAAATAGAAATCTCAACAGGCTCTTGCTTGCAACAGCAAAATCCACAATGCTGAATACAACTGTACGAATCTGGGATCACAAGAGAAGTTTAGTGCAATCATAGGAGGTTTCCCTCCATTTTCTTCCAATTTCATCTTCACTGTCTGATGAATAAGTTAGTAATCAGCACTGCCAGAATGATAGGCATCTTCCCTGCAAAACCAAAATAAAGAGAGTTATAACCAAATAAAAAATGAATATTTGATTTCACTCCAGATGTTTCTGATGAGTTTTTTCATTTTATGTTCTGTCTGAAAGATGTTTTGTTAATTTTAGAGTTGCATTAACACAATTATAAACTAATTTCCAATTAAAGCAGCGTTCATGCTATTTCTTCTCTGAGGCCATGTCCAAAACTGAAAAGAGGCAGAAAAATCATGTAATCAAAGTTGGCAAACAGTGATAAGTTTATTATATATCCTAAATACAGGAGAACTGGACTATCTATGCTCCCTTCCAGTAACGCTCAACTGTTTAGAGCACTGGAAAGGCGAGGGGGTCATCTGTAATATAACATTGTTTTAGGACATTAGTTTCTTCCACTGACTACTCACATTATAAAAGAATCTTATTCAACTGCACACCCCAAGAATACCACGTAGAGTACTGTTGCAAAGTCAGTAATCTGGTATGCTGACAGGACAAATTGATTTATATTATCTTAGAAATAAGATTAAAGTATACAGTATGAAAAGAAGCGTGAGCAAAGGATGTCGATTCCCTACATCATTGCTGGGGACAGAGGGAAATGAGGTAGTGGTGTAGAACCTTTTTGTACAGTGCTTTTGGGCTGCCTGTGCAGAATTTTGGATCATTATTCATTTTTATATCTGTACTGATTTTAAAGTAATATTCTGAAAATTTAGTCTAATTGCTGAATTTACTAAGTTGTGCAAAAGTGACTATATGCAGTGAACCTCTGCCTTGTTTCCACCCATCAGGCTGCTGAGGAGATGGGCTGAGGGTTAGATGGATATTTAAGGGCAACTTTTCATAGTCTTACACACAAGTGGTACATCAAACATCCTTTGTTAAAGGAACATTAGGTCTGCAAAGTCAAGCACTCAGTTACAAATGGCAAGAATTAAGGGTGCCTGTACAACCTGAGTAGAGCCCCCTTGTCCATAAGCATGGTGATCAGTCTTCAGTTATATATCACCTGCTGTTTTCTCCCAACAGGACCCTTGCCTCACTCAGTGCATACAACAGATATTACTCACTTAAGGACCAGCTTATAGTTTGTTTAGAAATATGCTTAGAAGATAGATGACTAATAGGGGATATGATAGAAGTCTCCAAAAATCAAACAGTATGAACAAAGTGTTATTTACCTCCTCTCCCATAACACAAGAATCAAGAGTCACCCAATGAAATTAACAGGCAGCAGATTTAAAATAAATAAAAGGAAGTATTTCTTCACAGAACACAGAGTCAACCTGTGGAACTGGTTGACAGGTCAAAAGAGTCTAACTGAGATCACAAAAGAATTAGTTATGTCTATGGAGGATAGTTCCATCAACGGTTATTAGCCAAGATGCTTAGGGATGCAACCCCAGCAGCTCAGACTGGGCAACAGGGAATCAATCTCTTGATAACTGCCCTGTTCTATTCATTCCCTTTGAATCAACCCCCAGTGGCCACTGTCAAAAGACAGAATATTAGACTAGATGGACCATTGGTGTGACCCAGTATGGCCATTCTTATGTTTTCTCCTTGTTGTTCAGCTGTGACCCCAGCCTTATTTACTACACAGTCTTCAAACCCTGCTCTGAAAACAAACATATTAATTCTGTTTCTGAATCACTTGGCTACACAGTTGTCACAGAACCCCTGTAAGATGAGAGTGTGGAAGTGCTGACAGGACTGGGGCTTGAGTTTTCACAGCTGCAGGGCTGGGTTTTGGTGGGAGATGGTTCAGGCAATTAAGCATGTGTTAGTTTTGCTTTATGTAAGGTCGGGTTACTTAGCTTAGCAACACATTTGGCTGTAAAGATATAAAACAAAAAAAACAAACCAAAAGTTGTTCTATCTTGAACTTTCAGCATCCAATACCAATCTCTGCACAACACAAGATGTCTTCCAGAAAAAGTAAATACAACAAATATGGTATTCAGCAGCACACTTAGTGTTTTTCTTAAAGCAGAATACATTTTCCTTGAATAGCAAAGTAGCATTACACGAAGCATGGTAGAGTTAGAGAAAATAGTCCATTTAAATCACTTAGAAGCTTCTGCACTTCGCTGCTGGTAAAAAGTTGAGATGTGATTCTAGAAAAGCCTCTATGTATAGTTAGCAAGTGTTATTGCTTCAGAGCTGCACATGAGTGCAGTTTTGGAGAGTCATGCCTTTGCTTTTTCCTGGCAAACAGGTATGTAAGAAAAGATGCAGGCTGCTAAATTAAATAAAAATCAAGTAAAACCTCAGAATATATTAGTGCAGGCAGCAACGAACGACTACAGGAAAGAAAAGGTCATGAACTACTCTGAAGATTTAGTGAGACATCAGGAGCTATTTTGGTAGAGTGAATCTTGAGAAAACTGAGGGAGGAGCAGGTCAGAGTATAACAGCCATTAACATCTGAAGGGTATGGTTGTGTTTATTTTACATAAAATGTGGTTTACAAGGTGCTTATGCATAGGGAAGCATGGTGTGGCTCACCGGCCTAGGAACATTCTGGAGAAGGCCACAGGGAGGGGTGTGAGCTCAGCATGTGGACTGGAGCACTATGAGCATGTGATAAACAAACCCATATGGATTTGTTTAACTCTAACTGGTTAGAGATTCATGTTAGGCAAGTTGTTATATAACTTCTTATATAAGCACCATGTGCTAGAAAGTAGCAAGGGGAAGGGCTCCTTGCTGGAGGGACTCTGCCTGATTCTTTGTACCAGGGGCTCTCTTTGTGCACATGTTGAATAAAGCTTTATTGAAAATCGCATTAGATTGAAGTCCCATGATTTCTACCCAGCATCAGACTCACTGGGAACCACCAAATCCCAATACATCTTTGAATAAAGAGAACAACATCAATTGGTTCCCAACGTCCACTGGAAGGCAGGACAAAAAGTAATGGGCTTAACCTGCAGCAACGGTGATTTAGATTACATATTAGGAAAAACCGTAACGGAAGTTAAGCACTGATTAAGCTTCCAAAAGAGGCTGTGGAATCCCCATCACGGGAATATTTTAAGAACAGATTGGACAAATCTGTCAGGGAAGGTCTAGGTGTACTTGGTCCTGCCACAGCACAGGGGCTGGACTTAATGACCTCTTGAAGCCCCTTCCAGCCCTATATTCCTTTGATTCTTTAAGTCAAGCATCTGCCTCACGAGCTTTTATATGGAGCCAATAGACAGAACATAATACGACAAGAGAAAAACTAGCTGTCTGGAGTAGATTCCTTACAGTGAAGCAGTGGGGAAAAAATGGTATGAGATTAAGAAAGTGGAACATTAAATATCTTACGCTATTATTGCATCTTACTATGTAAAGTCTGTGCATTGAATTATTTTTAAAATTTAAGTTACTTACCAATAGCAATTACAGTACCAGTGTTCCTCCCTAGAAAGAAAAATGTAAGATGAGCTGAAGTACGAAGTTATATGAATGCAAACTAACTATAGGAATCCATTGATTCATATTGGTGCAACATTTAGTACCTTAAGCCACACACAAAATTAAATAAATAGATTCAAATTAATATCATGCAAATTACAGAATTGATAAACATATTGGAAACCATGCTCTGATCCCCAGATAATCCAATATTGAAAGAAGAAAGGAAGCTTTTCCAGGTATTCTATTACCTGTACATTGTAATAGAGGTATGACGACAGTCCTGAGAATTGATAGAGAAAAATCTTTATAGAGGATTTTCCCTGTTTTGAATGAATGCTCTCATTTGCAGAATTCTTATGCATACTTCTGAGACCAAAGCGGCCCTCCCCTCCAGATACTGCTGGATCTCATCTGCCAAATTCTGCACTAACCTGAAGAACACCCCTGGGGAACCTTGAAAGCTTGTCTCTCTCACCAACAGAAATTGGTCCAATAAAAGATCTCTCACCCAGCTTGTCTCTCTAACATCCTGGGGCCAACATGGCTACAACAAAACACTGCACACAAATTCTGCACTGGTTAGCCATATTTTTACCTACAGCAAAAGTCACTATAGGTGGAGTGTCTGGATCAGCTACCATAAAACATGTAACCACAGGATTAGTGACATCAGGTTATCTGCCAACCTGTACTTACTTGGGAGTAGAGAAGCATAAACAAGAGAAAAGTGGTATTTTTATTTTGATGCTCCTGCCGTGATTACCAGAGGATCAGTCAACTCAAGCCTAACCATTACTTACAGAACAAAAAGTGAACCGAGTAGACATCTCATCGGAGTGCAGTTTGACACCTGACTATCGGTTAAGTCTGTAGCTGCTTGTGCCAATATTGTGCAGAATTCAGATTGACATTTTCATACACCTGGCATTTTATATAGATATATTGAGTGAGTGGGCATCAGCAGGTGGGTATTACCACACACAGAGCAGTGGGGGAAAAAAAGTAATGAAGGAAGAGAGAGTTCTGGGTGGGAGACAAGACTACTACAGGGGTACAGAAATGTGAATTATAAGCCTGAGGCTAGAATTACATCTGAGCATATGAAGCATTCGGGTGACCACTACATACACCTCTGCCCCGATATAACACAAATCCAGATATAACGCGGTAAAGCAGTGCTCCGGAGGGGCGGGGCTAAGCACACCGGTGGATCAAAGCAAGTTCGATATAACGTGTTTTCACCTATAACGCAGTAAGATTTTTTGGCTCCTGAGGACAGCGTTATATCGAGAGAGAGGTGTGTTATGAAGTGAAGTGCAATAACTGAATGTTCCAGTTCAATGTGTAAACCAAAGCCTCTGCTATCCACCATGAGGATTCTAGGTATCTGAGCATAGTGGTTATTTTGCTCCCTTTATAGTCATTAGGTTTACCCGGGCTCTTTAGGGCCATCTGGGGTTGTGTTCAGAGTAGGTTCTGCATAAAAAGGAGACTTACAAGAGGATACAGGAGCAACCCACTTATCTGAATGTGCTGAACAACGCCATGCCATGCATGGAAAGACCTCAAAGGCGACAAGACAGCTAGAGTGATTTTACAATGTTAGCATGTTTTGTTGCAAACTAAAAGACCCAGTCCCAAGATTGCTCTTTTCTTTCCCATTGAAGGATCAAGCACTACCTCCCCTAACACACTACTGAACTACAAAACACAGACAAGCTATTTTACCCATTTCATTTTCCTTAATATTTCTGTTGTGTGTGCACAGTGACAAGTGTCCACGTGCATTAGGTTTATTACTCTTACAACTATGCCAACAACTAATCCTTTGAACCAGAAGCCATCTACTCCTACACAAAATAAATATTTAGTAAAGTTTTCAAGATTGATTCTTTTTGGCCAAGTCAGCATGCCTGGAGTGCCACACCCGCTTGGAGCCTGTAAGTGTCTATTCCCTCGCTTGGTACATGGTCCCCCCCATTCTCAAAAGCCATCCTCTAATCCCACCTCTCTCTCTCTCTCTCTCTCTCTCCAAACCTCCCTTCATTTGTACATTCTCCCAACAAACCCCTGCCTCATGTTTCTTCACTCCAACACCATCCTTCACCCCCTTCAACCTGGTTTGTTTCCTTCATTCCATCCCAACTTCTCTAACCAAGCTCTTTAACTGCTCCTTTCCAGACCAGACTCAGGCCTGTACTTCGCTCCATCCTCTTCTTCCTGTTGGACCCAGTTGATCCTCTCAAGTCTGTTTAACCTAGGCATTTACAAGACTGTCACCCCTGGCTCTTTTTCCCTCTGGCTGCCTCAGCAGAGTCTCTTGCAGGTTCCATCTCTTTCTCTTGATTTTGGCTTCGCTCTGGACTCATGCCCAATGCTACACGATGACTGGAGAAGCATATCAGCTGCCACTGGACGTGGTGTGAGGAACGCCAGGAGTTGGGAGTCCTGGTGCCACAGGTGACAAATACAGATCACACTATCGTCACTCAGAGCTAGAACCATACTGGAGAGGACCCTGAAGGATGCCATCTGCTGCCAATACGTGGAAAAACCTGAAACAGAACCCAGACCAGGGCAAGAAATTCGAGATGACGTGTAAGTGGGACCACAGCAACCACTTCCTCCCTGGGGACACCTTCCCCTGATTTGCCAACTGGAGATTCATCCACAGTCCCCAGCTCAACTGCATCCCACTGAACAGGGCTGTCCAGCATGGGAATCGGGATAAGCAATGCAGGAAGTGTGGCTACGCCAATGAGATGCTACCCCACATCCTGTGTGGCAGTAAGACCCATTCAAGAGTTTAGCAGCTGTGACAATGTCATCCAAGATAGCCTGGCCAGGGCCATCCCACCACCCCTGGGGAAAGTTGCCGTGAACTCCGCCATCCCCGGAACCACAGCCAACTGCGACCGGACATTGTCATTACCAACGAGGACCGGAAGAAGATCATCATGGTGGACATCGCAGCGCCTTTCAAGAACAAGACCCAAGCCTTTCACGATGCTTGAGTCCGAAAGGTATGGAAATACACCTCTCTGGCTGAAACCTTCGGGTTATCAGGTCCAGACACATGCACTCATCGTTGGAGCCATAGGCATATGGGACCCCAGTAATGAGTGAGTGCTAAGAGAATGCAGAATTGGTCAACGCATTCGGCTGATGTGGCAACTCAGTGTCAGATGCCATCAGGCGGTTGAGGGACATCTACATAGAACACAACATCAGATATTGACGATACCGGGAGAGATGAGCTGGAGTGCTCAGGAGAAGTGCAGTCAGGAAAGTAACATATCCTTTCCTCATGGACTGTATTTTCTAAATGAACAACCAACTTAATTCTCAATTACTGAGGGACAATCACCACTCATTGATACGTTTTGCTTCTCACAACCAAATCTCTGTGCAACTTTTCATGAGTGATGTACCTGAGTATACGGATTCTAATATCGAAACTGTATTAAATCTATTCACCTAAATTTAAGTTATTGCTGACTTTGTGCTCGATGTATCATATGATTTTTAAAAACTAACTTATATTATCCACAAATATAAAGCACTATACCCAGATGATGTATTAGGAGTATTGTAATCTAGACACGAGAAATAATTCTGCTCTACACTGTACTGATTAGGCCTCAACTGGAGTATTGTGTCCAGTTCTGGGCACCACATTTCAGGAAATGTGGACAAACTGGAGAAAGTCCAGAGAAGAGAGACAAAAATGACTGAAGCTCTAGAAAACATGACCTATGAGGGAAGATTGATAAAATGGGGTGTGTTTAGTCTGAAGAAAAGAAGACAGAGGAGACATAAGTTTTCAAGTCTATAAAAGGTTGTTACAAGGAGGAGGGAGAAAAATTGTTGTTCTTAACCTCTAAGGATAGGACAAGAAGCAATGGGCTTAAATTGCAGCAAGGGCAGTTTAGGTTGGACATTAGGAAAAGCTTCCTATCAGGGTGGTTAAGCACAGGAATAAATCGCCCAGGGAGGTTGTGAAATCTCCATCTGGGATTTTTAAGAGCAGGTTGGACAAACATCTGTCAGAAATGGTCTAGATAATACTTAATCCTGCCGTGAATGCAGAGGACCAGATGAGATGACCTCTCGAGGTCCCTTCCAGTTCTATGATTCTATATAGAGACACTTTCCCCAAACTATGTATTATAATTTTTAACATTAGCATTAATTTTTTTGCGTTATGCCTATGACAAAAAGGGGATACAGACACAAACTTTACATCATTCTAACATGGCTACTCTAAAGCAATAACCTTCCTAAATATTAGCATATAAAACGTTCAGCACAACTGCTTATACTTACCAACACAGGTGGGCAAAGATGGAACCCATGATTCGTTAGCTTCACATTTAACTGAACTGCTACCCTTCAGAGTGTAGCCAGAATCACATTCAAATATTACAGTGTTTCCATACGAATAGTCAGGTCCAAACCCAGATTGCTTTTTTCCCTTTTCGACTTCTGGCTCTCGACACCTGACCACTGAAAATTAAAAGTACCAGCATAAGATTTTTTTTGGGCGGGGGGGGGGGTGGGGGGAGAAGGAAGAGAAGAGGAGAAGGGGGTAGAGGAAAGAAGAAAAAGCCCTGATACTTGACTACAACAGGTAAGATATTTTAAAATACAGTTATACAGCTTTGGATCTTTCCCTTTAAAAATATATGTTAGTCCATATACAGCACAGCACCTAACTGTATGGGTATCAGCTCTCCCCAGTAAACTGCATGAGTTCATCATCATCATTTTATGAAGCCATCAGGAATTTGGGTCAAGCTAGAAGAAATGTACATCCATCCAATGATATTCTGGAACTGAACTTCCCCGCTTTTGGGGGAGTTAATATTGAGTAGCGAGGTGACTAACCTGTCTAACACCTCTGAAAAAGCCTCCATCTCAGCTGTTAGGCTGGGTAACTCAGCAAGAACAAAACCAAGTTGTTGCAGCTGCTTGAATACCAAGTACATAAATGCATTGTTAACTAAATGCAATAGCGTGCGTGAGCACTGCCGTCGCCCAAATGAGGATTGTACAATCTTTAATTTCCCCCTCCTAAGAACTCTCTGGCTGTGATATGAACTCACAGAAGCCTGAGCCTTCACTGCCAAGAAGCCCTCCCAGAGAGTTCTGAAAAATATGGTTCCCAAAAAATCCTGCTTGTAAGCCCCTCTCCCCCCCTCCCCTTTATCACTGAGTAGTAGGGTACTGGCATGAAAGCAAAACCTTAGCTGAAGAGTTTATCTTCACCTAAAAAATCAACTGTTTGTAATATGAGAATTAACTAGTCTTGGAACACTGAAGGGAGACAAAAAAAATACAGGCTTGATTAGAGGCAAAATGGTTTCCAGGAATGATTTATGAAGTGTCCGTCATTCTTCACTTTTCCAACAGTAACTAGTTTCCATGATATGTATTTACGAGGACTAAGCACCAACTAAATTTCCTCAGGTTTATGGGTTTACTTACCAATCAAAATATAGTTTTTCCTGGGAGGAGACAGTAGAATAAGAAGATAAAAACAGATGCTACTAACCTTTGCATTCAGGGGCAGGCCCACTCCACACTCCATTGACCTTATCTTTCGTTGTACAATGAATGGAAGCTGCTCCAATAAGAGAAACGCCCTTGTCACATTTGTAAGTTACTGCTGAGCCATAGATAAACTCTCGTCCACTCTGACCTGTATGGGATCCACGGGTGATACCAGGAGGTGGAGGACAAGGTATTGCTGAAGCAAAGAATGTCAACATGAAAATTAAAGTTTCCATTGAAGGTGAACTGAAGAGAGTGTTTTCACTAAGAAAGTTGTCTCAGATGCCCCCAGAAAGCTATTTAGCCATTTGGAAAGGGACTTAACATTGCATTTTAACATTTGAAGCGAGACCCCTTTCAGATTCTGAAGGTTTTTCTGCTTTTAGGCTTGACCCAACCAGTACATCCATTGCTCAAGGAGGATGCTCTATAACACACCAGCTCTGGAAGATGATATAACAGAGCATGCCCCTTCCCAACATTAGCCTCAGGGAGCCAGAACCTCTTCTCCACCATCTCTAGAGGTAGTGTTTTCCACCAGCAGAAAACTAAGCTAGGACATTTCTTGCAGGAGCAGCTGATTCTAGACTGGATATCAGCAGCATGATTGACAGACCAAGCCCAGAAAGCATCCAAGAGATCCAAATAAGTAAGAGACAAATTGTGATTCACTCCAAAAGAGCCCCAGATTTTAATGGACAGTCAGACTGGGGAGGGGTCAAAACTTCTTAAAAGTCGTTATCATGCTTTTTACTTAGGGCTTGGCTACCCTTGCAGATGTAGAGTGCCAGGAGTTAAACCGCCCTCAGAGACAGCAGCAGGGAAAGCGCTGCTGTGTGTGCACACTGTCAGCTGCAAGCGCAGAGGCGTGGCCACATTAGCAGCTCCTGCAGCGCCACAGAGAGCAGTGAATTGTGGTAGCTATCCCAGTGTGCAAGTGGCTGCAGCGTACTTTTCAAGTGTGTGTGTGTGTGGGGAGTGTGATGGAGTATGTTGTGTGTATGTGGAGGGAGAGACTGTTTTGGGGGACAGAGCATGTCAGCATTCTGTCTTGTAAGTTCAGACAACAGCAGTAGGGGGAAGGGGGAAACCTCAATATCAGCCCCCACCCCCTGCCTCTCTCTCTCACATGCACACACCTGGCTCTGCAGCAGGAGCATTCCATAGTCATGTTTTGCTGTGTGTCCTGGAGCAGATAAGCATGCCGGATGTCAGAAATGGAGCTTTGAAAGGGGATATGCGCTTGCCTGCTGCCGAGTTCAAAACAAGGGATTATGGGACGTTTCTGGAGGCCAAGCCCAGCACAATAATGCAACATGTCCTCCACACTGACACTCTGGTGTTTCAGCCAGGATGTGGCAAGCTCTATGCTTCTCGTGGAGGTGGATTACCAGGGGTGCTCCAGCTGCAGAGTCCAGGCGCTCTAAATGCCTTGCTGGTGTGAATACCTCAGGAGTTAGGGTGCCAGGGACTGATTTAATGCTCTGTAACTTGCAAGTGGAGACAGGGCCTACATGATCAGCAGGATTACACAGATACAACTGCGAAGAGGAGCCCTGAGGCCTGTTGGATTATGCATGTTAAACAGTGCCAGGTGAACAATCTAAAAGGAACTTTTAAAAAAATAATTCTGCAGGAGTCATCCATGATGACCCATAGTATAATTTAATTCCTCCCTGCAACAAAAACTTGGCATTTGGATTAAATGCCAAAGTAAAAAGAGTCTCTTCTCAAGCACCAGCTATGCTGCATCATCTCCAGACACAAACTGTTCTTAAAACCATTAAATTAGTTTACCTTGGCAATATGGAGGCTCCTTATCCCAATTAACTTCACTTCCCATAGCCACACATTGGGCAGAAGTCGTTCCAATTAATCTGTATCTAAAGAAAGAAAAAATGTTCAAGTTTGTTACTCATGTAAGCAAAGAACCAGGTTACAGTCCAGAAATATGGAACATGGTTTCTTTCTGCCAGTAGGTGGAGACAAGACATTGGAAAAGGGACACATTTAACACCATAGGACCAAGGAACACTAAGGCCAGGTCTATGCTACACATCTATCTCAGTATATATACGCACATGGTTTCTTTCTGCCATCTTCCTGTGAGGAACAGTCACCCAACAGCAGCATTGGGGCAACTAATGTAGTTTGAGAGAGAGCCAGGCAAGTTTGAGTGCAATTATTATTATGTGAAGGGACTCCCTTATCCAATGTATTCCGAGCCAGGGATGGCCATGGCTGATGATGAGACAGTGGATGAGGAAGACCAGGAATCTGAAGTGGCATCAAGGACTCTCACTTCAGTGCTTGGCTTGCTGGCTCTTGCTCGCATGCTTAGGCTCTAGTATGTGGGGTCGTTAAGTAATTTCCCCCAGGTCAGTGGCAGTGACATTGGGTTTTTTTTGGCCTTCCTCTGCAGCATGTGAGTGCACGTCACTTGCCAGGATTATCTCATACCTCACTTCAACATCTCCCTGCCATGACAGAGGCACAAAGAATTTGTACATCTAAGGCCTCCTATTCTCTGCCCATGGCACATAATGGTGCAAGCTCCTGTGGGCTGTAGTATTTTCGACTGATTTTGGTTGAGTTTAGTATGTGGGTCCCTGGGGAGCGATGGTGGCCTGTGATATACAAGAGGTCAGACTGGAGGATCTGGTGGTCCCTTCTGGCCTTAAACTTTGAGACCTCAAAAATCCAAAATACACCTGCTCAGTGCAATGAAGCCACAAGTTCTTTTTGATTCCCCAAGGCTTGGCACATTAATCCATAGGGACAAAAGCAACAACTACACTCTAGGCTATCCTGGGTAATACTGACATCTACAAAGAATGGACAAACAAATAATTTGCTATTGTGGAGCAAGAAGAGGTCTGCTCCTACCTGGTGTGGCATTTTATGAGCAGTATTCTGCCATTAGCTCCCAGCACCCAAACAGAAACCCCTGTAAAAAGGGAAAAATGACATGGGTCAGTAAGTGCCACATGACCCCTGAGGTGGGACTCTCAGTCTCATGACCCATGATCCAACCCCTGCTGGATGATCCCCTGAGGGCGCTAGGCTGGGATCTTCAAAAGCACCTGAGCGACTTTGGTGCCCATCTCCCACTGAATGACAACTGTAGCTGGGTCATTATCTTCCTTCAACTCCTTTGAAAAAAACTGCAGGTTTTATAAAAATCTACAGATTTATAGCACTCCGCTTGTGTTCTTGAAGTTAAGCAGGCTTTCCACTTTCGTTTTCCCAGACTTCAGAAGCATTTTTACACCAGTCTAGGTTCTGTTAATTATTCAAAAAGAAGCAACTTGCCACTCACCCGTCATTACAGGAGAAGGTTGCTGTTGCACGGGGCTGGAGACTGGTTAAATCAACCCTGCCATTTTCTAGTTCAATTGATTTACATTGTCTTCCTAGAAGAGAAGAAGACTAACGTTGGCATTACCTCTTATAACCTGAATAGGAAAAAGCAGATACGCTAACTGGCACCCACTAACATAGCAAATACCATGGGAGATCAAAGCCAATGGTCTCCGAGTCCAGTATCTGTCCCAGACGACAGCAGGCAGCACCAAAGGCTACACACGAAATCTTACAACCCACATCATGGATAATTTTGTAATATGCCCATGGGAAGTGAGAAGCGGAAGTGGGATGATGCTTCCTAATCCCACATGGACAGTGGTTGCCTTATATCCTAAATCAAGAGAGTTAAGATCCCCTTGCAGATTAAGTGCAAATATTCATATTGCACATGTTAAGGCCCAGATCCTGAAAACTCATATGCAGAACCATATTCATGTGGGTAGATCTACTGACTTTAACTGGCAGCAATTACAAATAAAAAGCAACATAATACAGGGAAAAAATGGCATAAATTATGAAAGGTAAAAATTGATATGGGGAGCTAAAGACATCAGTGAAAGAGTCACAACTGGCATGGTTATAGACAATAAGAAGGCGGTTTTGACGTTCATTAGGAACAAAAGAAATCCTACTGTAAGAGAATGTACCCGTATCCATACCCTAGAGACTGCTGTAATAATCTCTATACCAAGTATGCTTTGTGAGGTATCTGAAAGTTTATAGTTTACTGGTCATACATTTTATCAGGACAATATTGACAACAGTGTACGTGAAGTTATAAGATTTCCTTGTATGATGTTAACTCATTTTACAAAGCACAGTACAAGTTGGCAAACAGCTCTGTCTCAAAGGAATGTGTGCTCTGCTTAATTTGCATTTAAGCAATCATCAAGCAGGAATAAAAAACTGAAGAAAAGTAGCAGGGAAGATCTTTCCCTATAGACTTTTTGTCAGCTGGGAATGTTTTCCAGTTGGCAAGACTGAAAATGAGGGATAACACTCCCAGACACCTCTCCTCCCTCTCAGTCCGTCCATCAAATCACCATACTAGATGAGGCAAAGGAAGCAGCCACTAAGCTGAAGAAGGAGTCCTCACCTAAGAAGTTTGGTCACTAAGACTGCTGAGAGGATGTGGTAAGAAAATCTTTATTTAGAACTTAACATAGTTCGTTAACTTGGGCACCAGTTGTGTTTTATCTTGACTTCTCTTGTAACCATTTTGGACTTAGGCCTCATTACTTGCATTCACTTAATCTCTTTGTAATTAATAAACTAGTTTGATCTAATCCAGTGTGTTTAAATTGACGTGTCTGTGAAACACTATTTGGGTAACAAGATGTGAGCATATTACTTCTATTGTAGAAATACAAACTTTATATAAATTGTATTGCCCAGCCCTCTCCTGGACTATACAAGACATTCTTTTGGAGGGGAAAAAAATGCAATGAATACTAGGAGTTTGTTGGGATCACCCTGCAGTATAACCAAGGCTGGTGAGAGCCAAGGTATGGCTGGCTGAGACATAGCTGGGAGTGACTTGCACACTGGAGGCTGTTTGTGAGCAGTCCAGACTGGAGGCTACTGCAGCAAACCATTGTAAAAGGCACCCCAGATTAGAGGGAAGGGGTGACATTCTCATTAGACTGGATGATACATTGAATACACCACACCTAGTAATGGTACAAACCCTGTTTCTAAATGGAGATGGTAAAACAATTATGATGCAGAAAAGGCAGTGTTCAATAAACATTTCCTTTTTGGAAAGAAGAATGACAACATAGTCATCATGAGAGTATAGTGAAATACTTCCATGTCTATTAATAATTAAGGAGGAAGTTAAACTACATCTGCTAGGGATAGACATTGTTAAATCAAACTCTTGGGATAACTTGCACCCAAGCATCCTAAACAGTTGGCCAAGAGATCTCTAGCCCACTGATTAACTCCTAATAAATCTTAGAATACCAGGAAATTCAAGAATCAAGAGCCCTGATCTTGAGCCAGTATTCAGAAAGAGCAAGCAGAAGGACCTAGGTAAACTGTACACTAGTTAACATGATCTCACTCACAGGCATAATCATTTAGAGGTATTAGTCAATTCCAAGGTCAGATCTATTCTGACCTCTTGTGCAACGCAGGGCAAAATTTTCCCAATTCATAAAGAATTAAGAACAGAAATATAATACCAATCAATATGGTTTTATGGACCATCAGGTTTGTTTGATAAACCTGACCTTGTTCTTTGAAGTTACAAATTTGTTTGATAAATGTAACTTATGTAATACACCTAGACTTCTGTACGCTGTTTGACTTAGTACCACACAACATTCTAATTAAAAATTAACACTTAAGTATCAATAGCGCACAAATTAAATGGACTAAGAATTGGCTGAGAGGGTGAGGTAATATCTTTTATTGAACCAACTTCTGTTGGTGAGAAACTTTCAACCTTACACAGTGCTCTTCTTCAGGTTTGGAATACACTTCCCAGCCCAAGAAGAGTGGTGTGTAAGCTCGAAAGCTTGTCTCTCACCCCAATAAAAATTGGTTCAATAAACGATATTATCTCACCCACTTTGCCTCTCTAATATTCTGGGACTGACAATGGCTACACCACCACTGGACATAACTGACATCTCAAAGAGCAGTCACCAATGGGAATCATCAAACTAGCATGTTTCTAGTGGGATTCTGCAGGGATCGGTACTAAACCTGATGCCAGTCAACATTTTAATCTGTTGTCTGGAAGTACACAAAATCACTTGTGATAAAATTCACAGATGACACACAGATTGAGGGAGAGATAAATGATGACAGGACAGTCCTACAAAGCAATCTGGATCCCGTGGGACCGTTCAAACGAAACGCATTCCAGTACCGTATAATGCAAAATTATACATCTAGGCACAAGAAATGCAGGCCGTTGCTAGAGAATGGGGAAACTATATCCTGGGAAGCAGCAAGTCTGAAAAGAATTGAGGTCACAGCAGACAACCAACTGAACATGAGCTCCCAGTGCAATCCTATGGCAAAGGGCTAATGAGATCCTTGATGAATTAACAGGAGAGCAGGAGTAGGGAGGTGACAGCAAAGCTGCATACAGCACTGCTGAAACCCATACAGGAATACTGTACCCAGTTGTGGTGTCCACATTTTCAAAAGAGAGCCACAAAAAAATATTCATGGGCCTGAGAAAATGCTGTCCAGTGAGAGACTTAAAGAGCTCAGTCTGTTTAGCTTGTCAAGAGAGATTGAGGCAATGTGATTACAGCATCTGATGACTCTTGTTGAGAAGAAGATATCAAGTCTAGAGGGCTCTTTAATCTAGCAGAGAAAAGCAGATCAAGAACCAAGAGCTGGAAAGTGAAGCCAGACAAATTCAAAATGGAAATAAAGCAAAAAAAAGTGTTTAATAGTGAGGGTGACTAACCATTGGAACAAATTACCAGAGGAGGAAACGGCAGATTCTCAGTTTCTGCAAGTCTACAATCAGGAATGAATGTCCTTCTAGAAGATATACTTTAGTCAAATACAAGTTTGTAGAAAGTCTACAAATCAGGAATGAATGTCTAAGACTATTCAGGAAAGTCCTATCAGTATTCAAAACTGAAAATTAAATCATAGTTTAAAACATATGCACAAGAAGGTAGAGTTACGGTTCATCAGCATCCAACTGTATATATCCTTACTAGTTACTGTAGTACTGTATATACCAGGGACTTCTCAAGACTATATATGCTATATTCCATGTAGATGAGGAAATGTGTAAAAATTTTATTGTACTCTTAGCAATGAAACCAAGAGAAGTATTCTCTTAAGTTTCATTATGAATCAGTATTTTGACCAAGTTTGTAACACACATTATTTAGTACTGGTTTACTTTTAGTACAGTGAATTCAGTATATTTCATTATCAGGGATAGAGCAACTACAACTTTTCAAAGAAAGGCAAACATTTGCATAGTAAAGTTTTCTACTTTATTGTAACAGATTTTAGAGCAGCAGCCGTGTTAGTTTCTATCAGCTAAAACGACTAGGAGACTAACAACTTTATATGGGCATAAGCTTTCATGGGCTAAAACCCACTTCATCAGATGCATGGAATGGAAAATACAGTAGAGAGGTATAAATACACAACATATGAGAAGATGGGAGTTACCAATAGAAGGGAGATTCTTAACTGTGTCCAGATGGCTTGCACACCAATTGAAATGGAAAAGCAACAAAGATTGTCGCCTACACAAAACTCAGGGTCTTCTGACCATGTTGAGTTTGCAAGACATGTAACAAAAGGAGACTTTCCAGAGCCCAAAATGTATCCTGGGCGACAGGAGTATTTCAGTGGGGTCCCAGCAGAATAGGAATCGTGCACTGCCCCAGGCAGCTCAGCGAAACTCAGCCTAGGAGAAGAATCACAAACGCCCAGCACAAGGCTCTCGGAGGCGGCGGGGGACGGGTCGCTACCGAGCGGCTCGGGCCGTGCTCGCCGGCTCCTACCCGCCGCAGGCGAGTCCGACGCAGCCCGGGCTGAGGCCCCGCGTGGGCAGCGCCAGGCCCCAGGGATGATGCAGTGGCGGCCCCACTTGAGCAATAGGACGGGGAGGGCCCGGGGGAGCCGCTGCGGCTCCGCTCCCCGCCCAGCACAGATGGGGGGAGGGAGGACTGACAGGATTCTGCGTCCGGGCAGGGCTCCCCCACCCGCCGCCAGGCCCCCACTCACCGCGAGCCCCGGGCAGGGGCGGCAGCAGCAGCAGCAGCGCCAGGAGCCCCCGGGCGCCGGACAGCGCGGAGCAAGACCATGGCGGGGCCGGCAAGAGAAGTCACGAGCCTAAGACGGCAGCGGAGAAGCGGATCCACGATGACGCGGTGTCAGCGATATACCCGCAGCCTCGAGTCAGAGCTGGGGGCGGGCTAATACGGGAAGGGGGCGGGGTCTGGAGGCTGCGGGGCGGGGGCCTTGTGCGGCCAGAGCCGGGGGGCGGGGCTGCGGGTTCAGCCCCAGCGATCGGCGCCCCCGATCCATCACGGCTCTAGCCGGTGGTCCCGCCTCACCCGCCCCTTCACAGCCGCCGCCCGCTCCCCGGGCTTGCCGCCGCCTTCGCCTCTCCTCGGGCACTCACATCCCGGCTCTGTCCGCTGGCGGCCCGGCGCTAGGGCCGAGGAGCCACGGGGACAAGCGCTACACACCAACAACCCCACCTCGTCCCGCTTTGTTTTCATAGCGGAGGAATCCGGCAGCCCGGACGAAATGCTGTTTGTTTAACTACATATTTGCTCGCTTTGGCAGACTGGGCACACGCTGTTTAATCCCGTACAAACATTGGTGCCGCACCTGGAGACTGCGGTTGGCCAATACAAGGAAGCCGGTAGCTAAGATTTTTTTTAATATATAAACAAGCTACTTCCCCCTTTGCTTCTAGCGAATTTAGCGCCCAGGTTACAACAACAGGGAGCTAGTGGAAGAAAGGGAACGCCCCGGGCGGTGGTGATTGAAGCAGCACTGACGCATTTCCCCCAACATCTCAGTGTCTGTCATGGAGGAACCAGGCTCTGATCTCCGCGCTATGGCGCATTCCAAAGTGCTGTGTTTGCAGCTGATCCCACAAAAGGGGCTAAATCAGTGGTTCTCAAATTTTTGTATTGATGACCCCCTTTCACACAGCAAGCCTTTATAATGTATAAATTATACATTAATTTATATATATATTTAACACTATTATAAATGATGTAGGCAAACCAGGGTTTGGAGGCTGACAACCCCCATGTCAAGAGCTGGAAAGTGAAGCCAGACAAATTCAAAATGGAAATAAAGCAAAAAAGTGTTTAATAGTGAGGGTGACTAACCATTGGAACAAATTACCAGAGGAGGAAACGGCAGATTCTCAGTTTCTGCAAAATGAAAACAAAGCGGGGCTCACAACCCCCATGTAATGACCTCGTGACTCCCTGAGGGGTTGACTCCCCACCCCCAGTCTGAGAACCCCTGGGCTAAATCTGGAAATCATGCCTCAGTCTTTAATTGGGCAAGAATCATTGACTGCAATGGGTGTATAAAGAAGGACTGAGTGGAAAGCAAATGTAACCCACAGACTTCCTGGGTGCAGTCTCTTCTACCGATTTAACTAAGAAGCTTTTAGCTCATGCAGTAGAGGCTTGTGCATTAGTAAGCTTCCCAGGTTCAATCCTGCTTACCAACAATTGGGGTCTGTTGGTGGTACACAAAGACAGGAAGATTTGCCCCAAAAGTGTTTATTTTACTGGGTCTCTGCAAATGGAAAACACGTTGTCACTGAGAACATGATATTTATGTCATCCACATGTGGGTTAGATGCTTGTCTAAGATGCACCAGCCATCTGCTGCCAGAGGCTTGAGCCTGTGCAGCACTGCCGTTGTTTTCACTAAAAGCAGCAGAGAATCCTGTGGCACCTTATAGACTAACAGACGTTTTGGAGCGTGAGCTTTCGTGGGTGAATACCCACTTCGTCAGACGCAGTTGTTTTCACTGGGGCTCTATGCAACTACAGGGTCTGCTCACACAGTACAGTTTGCAGGAATTGTGGTCATATTTGTTTTGTTTTAAATAAAGCAAACAAACACACCATATTTTATATGTCTCCTTTCTGCAGAACTCAGAGGGGGGTCATTACTGTGATCTGGCCACAAAGGCTAGCCACATTTAGTCAGGCAGAGGGTAACCTGGTAATTGTGAAATAAGGGGAAATGGTGTCTGTTCAGTTAGGGCACCTGTTCTCTTTATTTCTAACTCACAGAGGGAGCTGCTGGTGACCCCTGTATGAGGGTGGCAATGTCCTTCTATTACAAAAGAGTCTTGTGAAGTTAGATTTCCTCAAACGGTGCCATTGTTAGCAGCAGCCCTTTGAAATTCAGCAGGCAGAAAGCGCTCAGGGTAGAGACCTGCCTTTTTTTTGTTCCCCCTCCCAGGCAAGTCCATTCATAGTTGGCTGAGATATCAACTTAAAAAAAATAATCATCAGTTCCCTTCGCTCACTTGCATCTCAAGAAAAATGTTTGCAGCCTGCCAAAAAAACCCTCCACAAATCTCTTAAGTCCTATACTCTGCCACTACATCAGCAAGACACTTAACTAGGAATGCCTGGGAGCTGCAATGGGGTTGTGGCAAACACTGGGTCTGGAGCCCCAACCAGCTCCCATAGTTAGCACATGGGCCGTAGTAGAGCATCTCCCACTCTGGGGGCACCACATTAGGCAGGAGTAGGCATAAGTGAGGAAGCCAGGCCTGGGCTATTCCCTAATCCTGTTGATGAGATGTATAAGGAGTTGTTATAGTTGTAAGGAATAAAATTTTCAAAAATATTAGGAAATTGTATACAGTAAGAAGTCCTGCAGCATATAGGGAGCGGAAGGGGAGTGGTGGTGTCTGCACAGGAATTCCCCTAGTGCAGGGAAAGCATATGCTGGCATATGCATCCCGAAAGCTGCCTCTCATGCAGCCCTTGGTGTGGGGTACTGCCAAAGGCATGAAGAGAAGTGGCCAGAGTACTTCTTGCTTTGGAATTCTTGGCTGCAGGGAAACCCATTGGCAGCAGCAGTGGGAAAGCTGCTGAGGGTTGTGTGGTGTTGTGACTATTCCAGGAACAGATGGGACCTGTGTGGGGGCGTAGTGCTCAAACACACACAGAAGGATGCACAGGCCCTCAGAGCTTGAGGAGCCTGGAATCGGAGAATTAAAAAAAAAGCTTAAAGCCCCGACATCCTGGTCAATGCCTTATGTGCCATGCCTCTTGTGAGTGGCAGTACAGAGTCTTGCTCCTATCTTTCAGTTGCAGCACTTCCTGTCAGTGAAGATTTGAACTGTTAGTGGTCATGACAAGGCATTTCTGTTCCACCTCTGAACACTCACCTTCTACAGTAGTAGCTCTCATCCTTTCCAGACAACTGTACCCCTTTCAGGAGTCTGATTTTATCATACATATCCCCAAGTTTCACCTCACTTAACTACTTGCTTAAAAAATCAGACAAAAATATAAGGCTGTCACAGCACACTACTACTGAAAAGGTGCTGACTTTCTCATTTTAACCGTAGAATTGTAAAATAAATCAATTAAAATATATTTTATTTACATATCAGTGTATAGAATACAGAGCAATATCAATAAGTCATTGTATGAAATTTTAGTTTGTACCGACTGTGCTAGTGCTTTTTATGCAGCCTGTTGTAAAATTAGGCAACTATCTAGATGAGTTCATGTACTCCCTGGAAGACCTTTGTTTACCCCAGGGGTATGCAGACACCTGGTTCAGAACCACTGTTCTACATCATCTAAGAGAAAACACACATTGAGGTGCCAAAGTAGCTTTTAGTTTTCCACAAAGGTATGTACACAGTCTGTTCCCTCCCCTCTCACACGTTCCTAACACAGCCAAGTTCATGAAAGAGAATTCCACGTGTAAAATATTCACCAATCAGTCATTTTGAGCACCAGGTAGTTGATACTTTTTCTTTATATTTCTAGTTAGTTTTAATAAGGAACTTGGAATTCCATCGGCATTGAGGGCGTTCGGGGTCAGACTCTCAGGGATTGTCTATATTAGAAAGTTGTGCCAATTTAACTATATCAGCACAGATAGAGTCCCATAGCGCGGACCCAGTTATATCAATACAAAGCTGCTTATAGCAGTATAGCAAATCTCATAAGGGAAGAGAATAAGTTATGCCACTATAACAGCATCCATATTAGAGATTTTACCAGTGTAATTTATTCTGCTAAAACATCACACATCTAATGGAAATAGATATACCCGTCAAACATTGGTCCAAGCTGTAGTGCAATGTACACCTAGGGATTGGCGATGAGGCCAGTTCCCCTGAGTGCCAATTTCCCGGCAATTTCCTGCCTCTCTCTCTCCTTAAATTTGTATCTTTGCCTTTCACATAAAGATACATATTCCCAAAGCCACCATATAAGAGGGAGATACTTGGACCATAATACCCTTAGTTTACTGACCACTGGGGCAGACTGCAAGGCTCTTTTCCCCTATTTAGAAGAAGTTTTGGGACTGTTTTCAGAGTTCCAACCTTCTTAACATTTGTTTTTGCCACTGCACAGCAAAGGAACACGTGGAAGCAGGAGAGAAATTCATCTTAGTTCACTGCACTCCCCCTAGCTGCAGTCTAGTACACAGGACCAAAATTTAGTTGTTTAAAACAAACACACGGATGGGCCTCTGGTCTGCCCCATAACGTGGGGAGCCCTGTCGGGAGCAGGGATGTTATGTGAGGGCCAGGGGAATAGGTGGGGATGCGGGGGGAACCAGGGTGGGGAGCATGTATATTCCTTCACTGATGTCTCCCCTGCTGTAGGGGGAGAGCTGCCTCTGTCTGACAAAGCCTGTGTTATGAATGCCAGGATCTTCTGCAGAAGTAGATCTGTGGCATCTCACCTTGCCCGTTCACACCCTAACAGGAAGTGAGGGTAGGGGAAGGACTGCAGCTGCAGTTGATGCCATAGCACTGATCTCAGCTCTGAGCAGTGGGGATCTCCTTCCTCTGACAGTGATCCCGCGGGAGCCTGGCTAAACAGAACTGAGTCAACTTCTGACACATCATGTTACAAAAATCTCTCCACACTAGTAAAGATACTTATCTGCAAGAGGAAAGGAGAGAACTTCTTTCTGCTCTGTAAGCTGAGGTGAAAGTAAGCCGGTACTGGCCAGTATGGAGGACCGGTAAGAAAAGGAGACTTGCTGAGGGAGAGAGAAGCCTTCCCCCGGTATAAGAATAGTTTAAACTCCGCTGTTCCCTGAGTGGTTCAGCCCTCAGGATTAGAAGTGGTTTCTGGCATCCTTGTTAATTTCATGCATAGTAGCTGGGGGGAGTGGGGAGGGTATGTTTGACCATGGCAGGGGCAGTCCTTATGTGCCCCCAGGGATGAGGGAATCTTGTCTCCAATACTAAATATACACAACAAATACAACCATTTGGCTGCACTGCTTAAATCCAGAGCTAATAAAAGCAGGTGGAAGGGGAAAACTCACTGTCACATTGGTTTCTCGTCTCCCCCCTCCCCTTCCTCCAGCCAGGCTGCAGACAAGGCTTTGCATTCCTCCCCCCAACCTCCACAGGGGTTCTCCTCTAGGCTCTAGCTTGCAGTAGGGATACTGGCTGAAATGCCTGCTGCTGCTGCCTGCATAAGAATAGTTTAAACTCAGCTGTTCCCTGGACAGTTCAGCCCCCAGAGTTAGAAGTCGTTTCTGGCATCCTTGTTAATTTCACTCCCAGTTGTTGTTGGGGGAGGGGAGGGTGTGTGTGACCATGGCAGGGGCAGTTCTTTTCTGCCCCCAGGATGAGGGGATCTCCTATACACAAAAAATACAATCAAAATCAGGAACCATTTCCAAGTTCAAATCTATCCCACTTCATCCCCAGCAGAGGATCATGGTTGTGATGTCCAAACTGCTTACAGATCTCTTTGAAATGTTACTGAACTGCACAGGGAACAGCTGAGTTTAAACTGTTCTTATGCAGGAGGCAGGCTTCTCCCTCTCTCAGCCAGTCTCCCTGCTGCAAGCTAGAGGGAAGCCCCTGCAGCTGCTGCTCAGTGCCAGGCAGGGAGAAAGCACGGAGCCTAGTGTCCGCAGCCTGGCTGGAGGAGGAGGGAAGACACAGAGAAAAATGTGACAGTGATTTTTTTACTTTTTCAGGCTTATTCCAATAGTAAAGTTTTATTACAGACAGTCCTGGTAGTAGTAATAGTAGCTTTATTTTCTCTATCTATGTCATGCAATGGGAGGGATCCATGAAGTACGTAGGAGAGGTGGGTTGCTTGCGACTGGACCATATGGGTAAGAAATGTAAATTACTTTCACCCCTGCCCAAACCCAGGGCTCCCAGCCACCTCTGCAGCCAGTAGCTCTGGGGGTGATTTAAAGGGCCCGGCTCCTAGCTTCAGCCAAATCCCTGAGCCCTTTAAATCCTGATTTAAAAGCTCCAGGATTTAAAGGCCCCACCTCTTCCGATAGAGGCCATGCCTCTTCCGGTTGAGGCCACTCCCCCTCTGCAGGACTCTGGAGTACCGGCAAGTCCTTTAAGTTACTTTCACCCCTCTCTGTAAGCAGCTAGCGATTAGATGAGAGCACAGGGCTAGATCTCAGCATCACTTTTAAACAGTTAATGAGACAGTTTCTTATTGCTAAATGAAACTCAATGCAGCTTGCAGTCACAAAAAAGGGTGTAAATAACATTTTAAATCTTTAAATCTTATAAGACACATAATAAAGTGTTTGATTATAAACACTTCCTCTCAGCAGCAGCGTGAGACATTTCCTGAACATAAAAAGAGCTTATTTTAAGATCTACAAAGACAGTTTTTGACAACTAAAATATAAAAAGGATGTAAGCACTAAACCATTGGGGAACTTCTCAGGAGGACACTTTTGATCTTACTGCTTACTACTTATAAGAAAGTGCTGGAGGATTGTAAGGAAACAAATGTTATTTCTTATTCTCATATTGAGATAATATTTCGCAATACAGTAGTGAATATTCTGAGCATCTTTGGAACCACATGTAAATTCACATTACTTTTAATTTTCTCTTAGAGGACACACACTAGATATCAAGCTTGTGGTAAGAATACACATTGTGGAACAGGTAACAAAAGTTGGCTTTTTTCTGTAGTATCACTTCAAATTTACTCTCTGTCTACAGATTTTTTTTTTTTTTTTAAGAAAGGTCACATGAAAGCCAAAAATTTAACTGGGTTCAAAAAAAGAATGAGATAAGTTCATGGAGGACAGCCAAGATGGCTAGGGATACAACCCCATGCTCTGAGTGTCTCTACTCTCTGACTGCTGACAGGGGATGATGGATCACTCGATAACGGCCCTGTTCTGTTCATTCCCTTTAAAGCACCTGGCTAGATGGGCCACTGATCTGACCCAGGATGGATGTTTTTATAAAGAATCTATGACATTCCACTTAGTGTCTGTCATCTTTACATTTGTGTTTAAAGAGTAATACGCACTCCATGATGGAAGCTTGTAAGTAGGGATCTGAAGAGGCTCTCGTGCTGTCCACTGTTAAAGCCACAACTCACAATCCAAACCATGCCACGCTCTGATGGTGACTATGTTCTTTAAGGGGAAACATTTAGCACTATGGAGGTGCCGAATAAGGAACAAGTTGCATGTTCAGAAGACCAAGCAATTTTCATGCTGCCAACTGCCTTGCTTGCTTCAGAAGCCATTTTCAAGGGCAACAGCAATGATCTACCTCTGGTCTTTCTGCTTTACTGAAATGCAGTGGATTCCTACCACAATTCCAGCTCAACAGAGGAATGACGTTGTAGTGAAAGTAACAGCAGTTACCTGAGAGGGGGTCTATTTTCACTACAGAAATTTCAGTACAAATATATGACATTTATCTCTTAACTTTTCCATGATTTTCTTCCAATGTCTGTTAATGTGTAAACCACAGCCATCAGCCAGCATTGGTCATTTATGCTGCAAAAGGAAGATAAACAATTAAAATCAAAATAGTTATATACTTCAGTCTTACACGTATCTTTCTTTAGACTTCAAAGTATTCATTTAGACTAAACTTTTCATTGGTTGTACTTTTCAGTACTGTCAGGAACAAGTACTTGTTCTTGTATTATGTGTAACTGCACAGAACAAGAAACATTTTTAACTTATTTCAAGTTAAAGCAAAGGTTATGGTATTTTTTCTCAGTGCAAAATCTTAGAAAAAGCAGGACAAAACATGCATTCTGGATGTCACAGGGTTAGTGTTAATTTGTCAGCAGAGGTAGTAACTGCAAGGGACAAACAACAAAAGGTGGCTGATGACAAGTGTTGATAATTACACAAGCTAACTAACGGATAACTAGGCTATCCATGAATCTGCTCTTCTCCCCATTGTAAAACAAAGCTGAGCTGAAACATTCCTCTAGACAGGGGCGGCTCCAGGCCCCAGCACGCCAAGCGCGTGCTTGGGGCGGCAAGCCGTGCGGGGAGCTCTGCTGGCGCCGCTGCCTTCAGCGGCTTCCCTGCCGAGGATCTGCTGGTCCCATGGCTTCGGTGGACCTCCTGCAGGCGTGCTTGTGGAGGGTCCTGCCGTGCTTGGGGCAGCAAAATCCCTAGAGCTGCCCCTGCCTCTAGAAGTTCTGCTCTTCACCAGGAATGGACACTTACATAGATGTATATAGACAACATTTTTATAGTGGGATATTAGTTTCTTCAGTGTCTAGTCACATTGAATATTCTTATTTAACAGTGGACCATGTGAATGCTAAGTAAAATACTGCATAGTCCTTATGAAGTCCACATGAGCTTCTTTATGATATATACTAAACACAATTAAGCAATTACTTTAGTTTACATACCTGTTTTAAAGGATCATATACTGTAACTACACACTCAGAGCGCCATATAATTCATTTGAGGAACTAGCACATGCAATGCTGCCTCCTTATAGATGAATTCTTGTATTTGCTTATAATCTTTCTGGTTTTATATATTTATTTTTCACCCAAACAACAATATATGATTTTCTCCTTCGTTCTTAACAGGGGACTATGGAAAGCTACTGGGAGCACATCACACCTGTCCTCTGTTCTCCACACTGTCTCAAAAGCAGCAGAAGCTTGACTTGAAAAGCTACAGGCTGAGGTTTGGGCGGGGGAGGGGCGCACCAAGGAGTGCAAGGCTCAGAGGGTTCGTCTACACAGGGATACAGGGCTTCTAGCATGGCCATGGAGGGCTCACATCAGCTGATTCAGGCTTGTGGGGCTCAGGCTGCAGCCCAGACTCTAGGACCTTCCCCCTTCACAGGGCCCGAGCCCAAGCCCAAACATCTATACAGCAATTTTTCAGCTCCAGAGCCTGAGCCCTGCGAACCCAGTCAGCTTACCCAGGCCAGCCACCGGGTTTTTTATTCCTGTGTAGACATTCCCAGAGAGAGCTTGGGCAGCAGGGCAGGCACTCACTTTGGCATGGCAGGCTAAGGAAATGGTCAGGGCAGTGTCCTTGGTGCTGATTCCCTACCCTGGGGACCCTGAGCAACCGTTTGCCCAGCTCCCAGTCTCTTGCTCTGGAGAGAAAATGCTGGCCCCCCTCACAATGATGTGGCTTTACCCAGCCCAGTTCCATTCCCTGCCTCCAGATACATCCTCACCCCAGTGTCCAGGGGGTGGGGATGCAGGAAGAGCAAACCCTGGCCGCCCTATTTCATACTCTCCCCAGGCACTGAGGAAGTATTGTCTGGGGGGCGGGGGGGATGACATAGATCAGGCCCCGCAACATTTCCACTGCAGAAGTGTGAGCCCTCACTTGCCCTCCAGTTTCAGCACCCCAGCACTGCTTTCCTATAGAATACTGTATCATATTCAAGGTTTCCGTCCTTATCATCAAGGCACTCCATGGCCTGAGCCCAGGATATCTACAGCACTGCCTAAGGCCCCAGGACAAAAATCATGTTTGACAGCTATGCTCCTCTCTACAATAAACATCAAGCTCCTCTGCATGGGAGACGTAACTTTCTCTGGAGCCGGGCTGAGACTGTGCAATGAACTCCCCCAGAAACGACACAAACTTTATCACCTTCCACTCCAAGTGAAAGACGCACTTCTTTGACCTGCCCTCTCTAATAGATACATAACAGAATGCACGTTAAAAAGCCACCACGTACGCTCCCTGCCCTCCAGCGAAAACCTACCAAAAAAAGACTGGACTCGTTTCTCCCCTCGGGGAGAGGATCAGAGAATAACCACCGCATGACAGATGTTAGTCACGATGCTTAATGCACTAGCGGAAGGTGCTCAGATATGATGTTGATAAGCATGGTATAAGAACCTATATCATAACAGAAGTAATGAAATGGAAATAATATTTATATTAGACAAATACCTGTTTTCAACATACTGCATTTAACAGACAAAGCACACATAGTGTTCAAGTTTGTTGTAGTTGCAGAAAAACAGACATGCAGAGTTTTAGTAGATAATCAAATAATATTACATGAAATATTTTTGCATGCAGTGTAGTTGAGGCTCTCTTAATCCCAGGATATTAGAGAGACAAGGTGGGGGACATAATATCTTTTATTGGATCAACTTCTGTTGGTGAGAGAGACAAGCTTGCCAGCCACAGAGTTCACCCACCTTTTCTCTCCAATGAAACTTTTTTGTTCATGACATGGAAGAAAAAAAAGAAGAAATAACCCATAGAAGTAATTTATATTCTCAATTTGTATTTAATATTGTAAACTTCTACCCTACTCTCTGATGACATTTAATCAGAAAACCACCACACCACCTGCATACTTTTGGGTACAGGAAAATATTTTTCTATAAAGATATATACCTTTGAAGATCAAATTATGTTTTGATTCATTCATATGGAAATCGTGTTCTGTGGTAATTTGATGCTTTAGTTTTAGTAGATAATCAAATAATATTACATTAAATATTTTTGCATGCAGTGTAGTTGTAGCTCTCTTAGTCCCAGGATATTAGACAGACAAGGTGGGGGACGTAATATCTTTTATCGGACCAACTTCTGTTGGTGAGAGAGACAAGCTTTCCAGCCACACAGAGCTCACCCACCTTCTCTCTCTAATGAAACATTTTTATTCATGACATGGAAGAAAAAAGAAGAAATAACTCATAGAAGTAATTTATATTCTCAATTTATATTTAATATTGTAAACTTCTACCCTACTCTCAGATGACATTTAAACAGAAGACAACCACACCACTTGCATAGTTTTGGGTACAAGAAAATATTTTTCTATAAAAATATATACCTTTGATGATCAAATTACTTTGTTTCACTCATCTGCAAAGCATGTTCTGTTGTAATGTGATGGTTTCGGGAATCCAGATTTACACTGTAACAACTAAATATCAAGAAAGAAGACAACATTTGCTGATTAAATATTTTCACATAACAAGCAAATTGAATTTAAAATTGTTTTTTAAAAAGATGGAGCCTTTTTATAAAACTAGAACTGTATAAAGAAAAAATTGGAGGCTGAATATTAGGAAAATATTTTGATTCTAAGATGTATTAACCAGTGGAATTCTCTACCAAGCGTAGTGGTAGAAACATTCCTGTTTTGGAATTTTACAGCTAGCAAGGACAAGATACTTAAACATTGTTTTCTTCTGTAAATGCTTCTCAAAATAAAACAAACCATAGTTGCAAAATCTTATGTCCCTCATACTTTCCAAGAACATAAAAAATTCTCACAAGGCTTAAGTTTTAACAACGCAGAAAAACAATATTCAGCATCAGGCATTTAATTTTTAGGTGCATGTGTGTACCCTTTATCATTGTCCTTCACCAAGAGGGTAAGTGTTGTACAAGTAAATTTCACAAAACAAGCAATATTCCCACAGAGAGTCACTTCTGTATAATTTATCTTGCAGACTCAACAGCTCAATGAAAGCAAGAACAGATTAGTATTTAATTTTCTTTTTTTGTCTGATGAGCACATGTTTTGCTGCCTATATTTTGCCAGCAATATACAAACAAGACTGCAGTAATCACATTTAAGTTGGTTCTCTTTCAATACTGTTCACAGTGAAATTCTAGTACCCACTAGATTTCATAGCATGGAACAAATTGCACATGACAACATGATACATGTGAGTGAACAACATTGGATTACTTCTACTATAGTAAAAGCTCATTTCTGCTGGATAAGTATCTTCACTTATGAACTGCCAACACTGGATATTTTATTCAAATGACACTGCAAACTGGGCTTCTGAATATAAAGCTTATCTTAAACAAGCTACCTGCTTGACGATCATGACAAAATGGAACAGGATTGCATGAACATAAACTTCACTTCCATGGGATAAAGTCCAATAGTCCACACTATTAAATAAGCCTCCTTAAAAACACTCACTCACATCCAGGTACATGCAAGAAAAGACAAACCCTGCTGAAAAGGCAGAGTAAATCTCAGAAAGAAATACCTGTTCATGCAGTAATGAAATGCCATGAGGATAAGTTGAAAATTAGTAAAGAATAAAAAAAAAATATCTTTGGCTAGCTTACCAGTGTTTCTTTTTGTATATTCCAACACAAATAAAAACGAGAACAAAACCTTGAAGAAAAAAATAACAAGTATCAGGCACTGAAGTTATATTTTATTTAACATTTTGGTAAACACAACTAGCAAATTTCACAGATAAGTAGTAGGGAAAAGCCCCTCTTGTATCCCAGATCAAAAATCATGAGAAACCCTTATTTATCCAGGAACTGGTTCTGATGTTGGATCTCCCAATTTATCACATCTTGAATTTGTCGATACGGTTAATGTTTACATTTTTAGCTTATTCAGAATAATGTTTAGTACTCAGTCTACTTTACATTCAAGATGTTCAAGCTTTACATCATTTGTTTCCCTGCAAGTGCTTCCAGCTATTTAAGGAATTTTCTCGACCAAATAGTCATAGGGTGTATTCTTATGTCCAAGTTTTAGTTTGGCTTATTTAATTTCTTCCTTGACTGATGAAATATTTTAAAAGAATAAATAAAAATTAGAAAATTAATCCATCCACATGTGTCAGATTCTCAATCTTGAACTTGCAAATGAAAACCTCTAATTAGATTGGGCCAGTTAAAACTACATTTAAATTCTGCTCTTAAGATTTCAGCACAGTTTTCCCTGATTAGCACACAGGGACTGTTACACCTTAGAACCATTCATCAGGAATACAGACTGCACAGTAGTTTGGGTTTGCATATTCTCAGCCCACATGGATCAGGAAAACTGCTAGAAACCTGCTTCTAACAGCCGCCTCTAGCATGGCTGTGCTCCAATCACACAGGGACTGTATCCACTGCTTGACAAAGCTGTTCTATCGTGCCAATTTAACAAGTCGCTTAAACATAAACTTAAAGCACATACTTAATTCTAACTGACTTCAGTGGGATTTATACATACGCTTAAGTGCTTTGATGAATGGGGGCCTATATAGTTGAAAAACTATTCACAAAGGTGAAGCTACTACAGCCTTTGTGGGAATTCTTTGGGAAAGGGTTGCACGTGTGCTCAGAATTTGCTAACATGACAACTAAACACCACACTCTGGTAAGTGGAGCCCTTTGCACTGTAGACTGACTAACTGAATGTTGGGAACTTCATTTATATAAGTAACAACTTTCTTATTCCCACGACGCTAGACTGTCAAATCCAACCTAGGAAGGGCTTGCTTGGATCTTCTGACAATTTCCCTTCCTGGCTTATATCCTTTCTATTGTTGGTGAGCACCAGACAAATACATAGTCCTAAGCGTGGAGGAAGTATTCTCACCCAAGACAGAACTATTGAAGTGAAACTTTTCTTGAGGGAGCAGGGGGAAATGTGATTCTTCACACCCCTTCTGTTCCCAAATATTGTGCACACAAAATTAAGACAGAAATCACAGCAAGTTTCTTAGCTCAGGACAATATTGTGAATAAATTACAAGCCTACGCACAAACAAAATAACTAAGAGTATTAATACAGGCATCTCTCCAGGGAATGGCAGTGCAATCTCAATCATAGGAATAAATTTTACATGGCACCAGAGGGCAAAAAGTTCATCAGTGGCAGAGAAATTCAAGAATCCTAAATTTAAGGACCTTTAGGAGTTAAGCAGGGGAAAAAATGAGATAGAGGAAATATAATACTGAAATAGCTTGGACTGTGGACCTCAAAACACAGTCATAGCTTTAGCATATCAAATTATTTTTTCAGTATTAAGTTACTTACCAATACCAATACCAATGGCAATGCCGTTGCTGATGCCGATGCCGATGCCGATGGCAATGCCAATGCCGATGGCAATGCCGATAGCGATAGCGATGGCGATAGCGATAAAAATAGCGATGGCGATGGCGATGGCAGTGCCGATGACTAAGCTGATGACCAAGCCGATGACTAAGCTGATGACCAAGCCGATGACTAAGCCAATGCTGATGCGTATATCAATGCCAGGCGCTAAAGAGAACAAAAATGTGAGCTAAAATATGAAACCATATTCATGTCAATAACCTACAGGAACTCATCCACAACCCATGCATATGAAGCCATACTTAGTACCCTAAGGCCTGGTCTACACTACGCGTTTAGGTCGAATTCAGCAGCGCTAAATCGAAGTAAGCCTGCACCCTGCCACACAACAAAGCCATTTACTTCAACGTAAAGGGCTCTTAATATTGATATCTGTACTCCTCCCCAATGAGGGGAGTAGCGCTGAAATCGACATTGCTGGTTTGCTGGTTCGCATTAGGGTTAGTGTGGATGCAATTTGATGGTATTGGCCTCCGGGAGCTATCCCACAGTGCACCATTGTGACCGCTCTGGACAGCAATCTGAACTCGGATGCACTGGGCAGGTAGACAGGAAAAGCCCCGGGAACTTCTGAATTTCAATTCCTGTTTGCCCAGCATGGAGACCTGATCAGCACAGGTAACCATGCAGTTCGAGAATCGAAAAAGAGATCCAGCATG
This sequence comes from Chelonoidis abingdonii, assembly GCF_003597395.2. Lineage (NCBI taxonomy): Eukaryota > Metazoa > Chordata > Testudines > Testudinidae > Chelonoidis > Chelonoidis abingdonii. The sequence continues at coordinate 13,361,740 of NC_133772.1, forward strand.
GACTGTATGGGAGATACTTGATCTGATCGCTGTATGGGGAGAGGATTCCATGTTAGCAGAACTACGTTCCAAAAAACAGAATGCCAAAACATTTGAAAAAGTCTCCAAGGGCATGATGGAGAGGGGACACAATAGGGACTTGTCACAGAGCCGCATGAAAGTTAAGGAGCTCAGGCAAGCCTACCAGAAAACCAAAGAAGCAAACTGATGGTCTGGTGCAGAGCTGCATGCAGTTCTAGGGGAGACCACTATCCCACCCCTGACCGTGGATTCCGAGGAGAGGGTACTCTCAGACATGCCTGAGGATTTTGCAGATGGGGAAGATGATGATGATGAGGAGGGGGAGGACGAGCTTGCGGAGGGCACACAGCACACCATTCTCCCCAACAGCCAGGAGCTTTTTCTCAGCCTGACTGAAGTAGCCTTCCAACCCTCACAAGGCAGTATCCCGGACCATGAAGCCATGGAAGGGACCTCTGGTGAATGTACCTTTGTAAATATTACACATGGTTTAAAAGCAAAACTTTTTTAATGATTAATTTGCCCTGAGGACTTGGGATGCATTCACGGCCAGTACAGCTACTGGAAAAGTCTGGTAACGTGTCTGGGGACGGAGCGGAAATCCCCCAGGGACATCTCCATGACGCTCTCCTGGAGGTACTCCAAAAGCTTGTGCAGAAGGTTTCTGGGTAGGGCAGCCTTATTCCATCCTCCATGGTAGTACGCCATACTAGTAGCAAGTAATCCAGTATCATTGCATGACAAAGCATGGCAGTGTATGGTCCCGGTGCTTGCTGGCATTCAAGCAACATCCGTTCTTTATCTTGCTGTGTTATCCTCAGGAGAGTGATATCATTCATGGTAACCTCGTTGAAATACTGGAATTTTAATTAAGGGGACAGAGGTGGCCGTTCCTATAGGGCTGTTTGCCTGTGGCTGAAAAGAAATCCTTCTCTGCAGTTAGCCAAGCAGGGGGTGGGGTTGTGGAGCGGGGATGGGGTATTGGCGCTGAGCTGTTTGCGTTTGGCTAGCAGGGATCTTCCCTGATACCAGCCTCGCGGTGGGGAGGAGGGGTAAAGTGATCATCCCAGGGAATTAGTTTGGTTTCTGCTGCTGCATGTTAACACGAAAACCGCAGCACTCAACAGGCTTTGCTTGGTATGGGAAAGGAGGGCACTGCTTTTATGAAGGTTGCAGAAGCCAAAAGACAATGGCTTACCATGGCTGCATGCAAGCTGAATTCTGTTGCTCAGCCCTGCTTCTGTGATCTCTAACACCAAAGCCACAGGAACTCAATATTAAGATGCAAAATGAAACCTTGTACCGAAATCACATGTGATAGGTAATGTGAATAGTGTTGTTCACCGTGAAAGAGTACACAGACTGTTCTGTAAAAATGTATCTTTTTAAATACTTCTCTCCCTTTTTTCCCTCCTGCAGCTGCAAATTTTTCAAGCCTCCCTCCTCCATCCAGAAGGCTATCTCAGATAAGGCGGTGAAAAAAACGCACACGAGATGAAATGTTCTCTGAAATCATGCAACTGACTCACAGTGAAAGAGCTCATTGGAATGAGCGGAAGGACACAGTATCACAGTACAGGAAAGCAGCCAACAAACGCGAGGACAGAAGGGACGAACGCGATGAGAGGTGGCGGCAGGAAGATCAGAGGAGGCAGATGCAATGCTGCAGCTACTGTGGGATTGAACGGACATGCTCCAGCATCTGGTGGAGCTTCAGGAACGGCAGCAGGATCACAGACTGCTGCTGTAGCCCCTCTATAACCGCCCTCCCCTCTTCCCATGTTCCATAGCCTCCTCACCCAGACGCTCAAGAACATGGTGGGGGCGGGAGTGAGGAGAAGCTCCATGCACCCTGCCACTCCATCCCTGTGGGCAGCCCAAGTAAAAGACTGTCATTCAACAAGTTTTGAAGTGGCTTTTTCCTTTCTTCCCTCCTTCCACACCCCACCCAGGCTACCTTGTCAGTTCTCTCCCTATTTTTACAATCAATTAATAAAGAATACATGGTTTTTAAATGATAGTGACTTTATTTCCTTTGAAAGAAAGCTGTGATTGAAGAGGGGAGGGTGCATGGCTTACAGGAAATGAGTCAATCAAGGGGGCAGGTTTTCATCAAGGAGAAACAAACAGAACTCCACACGATAGCCTGGCTAGTCATGAAACTGGTTTCAAAGCTTCTATCGAGCACAGCGTTCCTGGTGTGCTCTTCTAACTGCCCTGGTGTCTGGCTGCACATAATCAGAGCCAGGTGATTTGCCTAACCTCCCACCCCACCGTAAATGGCCCCCTTACTCTCAGAGACTGTGGAGCACACAGAAGCAACAAATAACAAACAATGGGAATATAGGTTGGCTGAGTCTGAGCGGGTCAGTAAGTGCACCAGGACCCTTTAAATGTCCCAACGTACATTCTACCCACCATTCTGCATTTGCTCAGGCCTATACTTGAACAGCTCCTGACTACTGTCCAGGCCGCCTGTGTATGCTCATGAGCCATGGCATTAAGGGGGTAGGCTGGGTCCCCAAGGATAATATAGGCTTTCAACATCCCCATGGTTATTTCTTGGTCTGGGAAGTAAATCCCTTGCTGCAGCCGTTTAAACAGAGTAGAGTTCCCGAAGATCGGCGTCATGAACCCTTCCAGACATCCCACATTATTTGTGTGGTGGAAACGTCCCTTGTGATTCACCAGTGCTTGCAGCACCATTGAAAAGGTGCCGTTGCGTTTACGTGTAACTGCTGCCCTGGTGCTCTGGTGTCAAGGAGAGATCTGGATTCCATCTATCGCCCACCACAGTTAGGGAACTCCATGTGCAGCAAAGGCATCCAATATGGACCCTGCACATGTCCCAGAGTCACCACCTTTTGTGCAGCAGCTCAGTGATTGCTTTCGGCACTTCCAACACAGCAGCTCACAGTAGATTTGCCCACTCTAAATTGGATTCCTGACTGACCAGTAGCTGTCTGGCATTGCAAGCTTCATAGGGCATCGCCATTCACTTCTTAACTCGTGAGGGCTGCTCTCATTTTTGTGTCTTTTGCACTTCAGGGGCAGGGGAAAGCAAGTCACAAAGTCCATGAAAGTGGCCCTATGCATACGAAAGTTTTGCAGCCCTGGGAATCGTCCTACACCTGCAACGCTATGCGTCCCACCAGTCTATGCTTGTTCCGGGCCAGAATCGGCATTCCATGCATGAACCCGCCCCTTTAACACCATGATCTCCAAAGCGCCGGTGCCAGCGGTTTGAGAGAATTCTGTATCCATGTCCTCAACACTCTCGTCGCCGCGCTGCCGCCTCCTCCTCGCCTGGTTTTGCAGGTTCTGGTTCAGCATAAACTCCACGATCGTGCGCGAGGTGTTCACAATGTTCATGGCTGCTGCGTTGAGCTGAGCGGGCTCCATGCTTGCCGTGGTATGGCATCTGCACAGGTAACCCAGGAAAAGAGGTGCGAAACAGTTGTCTGCCGTTGCTTTCACAGAGGGAGGGAAGGAGGGACGGGGCCTGATGACATGTACCCAGAACCATCCGCAACAATGTTTTTTGCCCCATCAGGCATTGGAATCTCAACCCACAATTCCAGTGATTGGAGGAGACTGCGGGAACTATGGAATAGCTATGGGATATCTACTTCCAGTGCAATGCTCTGGAAGTAGTGTGCTTAGTGTGGCTGCATGCACTCGACTTTATACAATCGGTTTCCAAAAATCGATTTCTGTATCGGAGTAATCCCGTAGTGTAGACATACCCTAAATTATAGCAGATATGAATGAAAAATTAATGCAGTCACATAAGACACCACATTGTAAAATGAATAATCATTAGCTACTGAAAACCATGATCTGATCCCTCAAGAACCTCACAAAGAAGAAAAGCTGCTTTTCTAGGGACTGCGTAAGTATTTATCTTGTAATACAGGCAGGAAAATCATTGCAAAAATGGATAAACCAATCCCATTTTAAAGCTTTCTACAATATAAAGGGATATTAACTATTCTCTCACACAGGCTCTCATTTTCCAAGCCTGCACTGGTCAGCCATGTGTTTGACAAAACACCAAGTAAGCACAGAATCATTACACGTGGGCTGTCTAGATGGGGTATCTTAATATTTACCCTAGCACATCATCATAGGTAAGTGTCAGCGTATTTCTACAGTACAATTATACACCTGGAGCTGGCCCATGCCTGCTTTCTTGGGCTAAGGGGCTGTTTAATGGTGATGCAGATATTTGGCCTTGGGCCTGTGACCTTCCCACCTTGCAAGGTCCTACAGCCCCAGCCCGAGCCTGAGCCCAAACGTCTACAACACAATTAAATAATCCCTTAGTCTGAGCCCCGGGAGCCCGGATCAGCTGGGATGGGCCAGTCACAGATTTGAATTGCACTGTAGACATATGTCAAAAGCACTGTAATCACTATTTCAAATTATCCAAATAGATTGTTTCAAATAGCCTGACCTTGACAGGTTGGAAGTTGACTCCATTCAACTTGATCTCCCTTCAGCACACATTGGATGAAAGTTGGCCCATGTAATGTGACCCTAAAGAAAAGAGAAAAAGTTTCTTACCTAACTCTCCAGTTGGTCCTATAATAGTCCAGAACTTTGGAAAAGGGGTTCTTTCTGCTAGTAAGTGATGCTCTAGGGTCATTTCTGCTGTAAGTACCAACATGATCCCTAGGATGAAGGAATGCTGAATAGTTAAAATCAATGCAGAACAAGCAAATAGGTGGGTATAAGACTGCAGAGACCATGTTAGCAGGTGAAATCCTTCCCCTTCAAGTCTACACTAGCTAGATGCTTGGGAATTTCTGGGCAATACTTTTGTTAAACTTTAGCAAAGGGAAACAAGTAGGTCTCTCTTCTCCACATTTTTTAATGCTTTGTATTTCTTACATCTCCAGAAGGTGGAAGAAGTCTCTAAATAAGTTTTAGAATTTGAAAAACACTAAGGAAATTAGTAATTTTCCAGACTGTTAATCTTCTCAAAGTGTACACATGTGAAAGAGGTTTGGATTTGCAGTGCGGAGGCTGCATCACACCTCCCTCGTCCCAATCTGCAGAACCGTGCTTGGGATGTGTGCTGTTGGCATTCAACACCTTTGATTACAGTCCCAGATAAATGGGGAGCAAAAGGGTATTTCTGTCACTCTGGAAGTCAGTAGCTCAGCCTGCTTAGTGCCATCATTCCTCTTCCTATTTTAACTCTGCTCTTCTACCAAAGAGTTGGCAACAGTCCACATCCAAGACCCACTCAGCTAGACCTCTAGCTAATTCTTGCACAGGAAGTACTGCATACCGGCAATGCAGTCACTTAGCCTTCACTACTTCCTTTAACACTACAGGCGAAACGTCGTGGCCTTATTTATCTGGCAAGGAGGTTTAGAGAAACAGATGAGAAGCGCACCTAGTAAAGCTGGTCTCTGCAGGGTCTTTCACTGGTCTGCTGAAATGACAGGGACCAACAAGGATAGACACGAACATCATTTGTAGCCAGGTGGCTTACTGCTTTTCTTTCAATTTAAAACATAACACCCAAAGGCCACTTGTGCTGACAGCAGCAACAGGGAGAGAAGACAGCTGTCCAAGGGCTGTCCCGCTGCTGCCACTCTTTCAAAACCTGAACATCTCAATGTCCAACCCTAATCAGCCCATTTAAACCCAAAGCTTTCATTGGCAGACAATTCCAAGGTGTGCAGCTCCTGTACACTTCTGCATAGGAAAATGTGAAGTATCACAACAATAGCTTGGACATTCTTGTGGGTGTAACTCAGATGCAGTATTGCCTAGAGGAAAAATCACTGGACTGGGACTCAAAGTTTGGATTCCATTCTCATTTCTGCATCTGGCCTGTGGGTAACCTTGGGAAGTCACTTCCCCTCTGTGCTTGTTTCCCCATCTGTAAAATGGGGTAAAGAATACAGCCCTCCTTTGTAAAGTGATTTGGTATCTGATAACAGCTAGTTGTTATTACATCGCTTGAGAAGTAGGCTGATGGCTCAGCTACAGGAAAAGGCATTCTCTGTGTCTCCCAATCTCTGTGGGGTTTGAAGACAGAGAATCATAGGACTGGAAGGAACCTTGAGAGGTTTTCTAGTCCAGTCCCCTGCACTCAGGCAGGACTAAGTATTATCTAGACCATTCCTGACAGGTGTTTGTCTAACCTGCTCTAAAAAATCTCTGATGACAGATTCCACAACTTCCCTAGGCAATTTAGTCCATAACCAGCCCCTCTCAATCATTCTGATCCCAGCACAGGAAATCTAACCCTTGTTGCCTGCATGGACCACTAAAATGGGTGATACAGTGACAAACAAAATGATACATTAATTAAAACGAAGGCATCCATGCTCATGCCATGTGCTTCCCTGTTCAGTTACTCTGATGTCCAGAAAGTACCTGCACAGTCCAATGAAACTAGAATCCAATCACATATTATGGGAGTTTTTTCCAGCAGCAGCTTGAACAAATTGAAGTGCACCCCATGATACCGTAGCTGCACCTCCTTCCACCCAAGTTAATCTTTCAACTGGAGGACTGAGGGATCATGAGACACACCTGGCCAAATTCAGCTGGAAGGTTATACTTTTTAAATAGGGCCCTGAAGCCAAGACAGCAGATCTGTAGCACCTGCTCAGATTGTGTTTTTAAATTAGATCGGAATTTCTATTATTAATTGTCCACTGTTCACCAAACTAAGCTCTGTGAATTAATCAGCACCAGTTTCCCAACACTCACCCGTCATCACAAATGATGTTTGCTCTTGCACCATACAGGTCATTGGTTATAACAACAGCTCTGCCATGCTCTGGTCCTTTTGGAACACCACAAGATTTCCCTAGTACATAATAAGATCAGTGTTAGCGTGTTATGTTGATGCAACAAGCTAAAAGACTTAGAAGAGACTATGGCTGGGATGGCCAAACTGTGGCTCATGAGCCGCATGTGGCTCTTTTACAGTTAAAGTGCACCTCACAGAGCCCTCTTACCAAACTTGGAGGGGGAAGGGGGGGAAGAACGAGAGCTTGGGACCTCTGCCTTGGAGCAGGGTGGTGGGCTAGGGGCTTCTGCCCAGCAGGGAGGCAGGTCTCACGGCTTCAGCAGGAGCCTCCTGCTCCAGCTCTTCAACTTCTGTAAGATTGTTGTATGCTGCTCAAAGGGTCAGTAAGTTTGGCCACCCCGGACTATGGCAACAGCTGACTAGCAGTCCAGTTAGTTCACTTGCCTTTCTGGCATTTTTATCTCCTACTTAATTGTGGATATTCTTAGTGTCCATATTAAGTGTTTAATTATATCACTCTGTCAACTTCAATGGCAGAGACTCCTCCTACTTATTACCATAAAGAACACACTATCAGAAATTCACCATGTCCATATTCAAAACAGAGGAGACATGCTGCATTCACAGAGCTAAAGAGAAAACTACAAATAGCACTAATGAGTATATTGGGAAAACACTTCTGTCCTTGATGTGGACAAGGATTTTTGCACATAAAAACATATGGCCTATTATATACACCAAGTATTTTCCTAATCAGGCATGTCAGACTACTTGAGTCTAAGACTACACAAGAAATTCACAACAGTATTAAGATATAGCCTATGTTTCTCAAAAAGAATATAATACAGACAGGCAAGGAGCTGTGGTTAAGGGTGACACTCAGTTGGCTCCTTTCACTCACCATGTATTAATGAGGGTTTTGCATGGAATACAACAGATACAGACTCAATATAGGTAGCTTTGCCAAAACTTATGGTATTCTTCACAATGCAAGCCGTTTGTCATTAAAGTTTTGTTATGCATTTTGGTATTTGAACAACTTTGCCATATATATAGTTATTACATATTGCATTTATTTTTAAAACTGTGATTCAGTTTGGTTGAACCCTATGCTGAATGAGTGGTCTCTGAGGCTAGAATTATTAAAATGTGCGAATTTTAACAGCAGCAAATAATACTATTATTCTCCTTCACATAGTTTCCAGGGGTAGTGTGCTTACCATTTTAAAATGAATATTTACCACAGTATGATATTAACTTTACTGCATTATTTGTCATTTCCTATTGCTGCTGGGATGCACATTGAAGACAATGAAAACCTAAACTACTGCAAGTGCTGCCTAATGTTCAATAGTACTCACTTTGCTTTCTCTCTCTCGCCATTTAAAGCTTAATTGAAAATAAACATCAAAACCCGACAAAAAGGTTTTTCAAACTAAAATTGACAAGCCGCTGCTGAAATGTGAACCCCAGTTGCTTAACACAAAACACTCCTATCTGCTCACAGGGGGCCACTCCTTCAATGGAGAGAGAAAAGTGACAAAAAAAAAAAAAAAAAAAAAAAAAGACACCCACCTCTGCAGAACTCAGGGGCTTCTGACCATGTTAAATTCTCAAGACAAGTAATGACAGGTCTCAGTTCGGTGCTCTCATATCCTGGATGACAGACATAACTCACAGTAGTTCCACTAGGAAGGTAATTCTTCGTCACATCTTCCTTACTTAAGGCAGCAGATTTTAACCTTGGTGGGGCACCACAGGCAGCTAGCAAAAAGACATGATCTGAAAGATTTAGCTATAAAGATAGGCATAAAATTTGTACTTTTAGCTTTCTATATATATACATATATACACATGTACATATATACAAACACACACTTTTTTAAAAAAACACGAACACTAAGTATGCACAGCTCTGTAACATAAGTGAAGGTACCAAACAAATAATAGGTACCCTGCCCCAAATTTTATGATTTAGAGGCAGCAGCAGCTGATACAGTACAGCCACAGAACAGCATATGAGCATTAGAGCAGGACGCTTTACAAAATATGTAGGGGAAGGGAGATTTTTAAGGAAGAGAAGCAAGCAACTTGGACAAAGTTAACTGGGTGCTGCTCCAAGCTGCAAGTGATAGGAACTAAGGAGTAAAAAAGAAAAGGAAAGAGCTAAGAGAGAGAAAGGCATTAGCAGATTAAAGCATGTAGAAAGAGAAAGACAGATTTCCCCCCTGCTCCTCATCTCCAATTCGAATGGAACATTCTGTTTACAACCACTGCACTGTTGTCTTCTTCAACTTTAACTTTGTGACCCTTTCCAGTCTATGTCCATCCTCTCCACTTTATTGAAGTCTCACACAATTCCAAGGGCCTCTATCCCACCCCATTCTCCTTGACCTCTTAGTGCCTTAGACCATTTTTACTTCTTTAAATCCCATCATCTACTGGCTTTTGTCACTCATCCTCTCACAGTTTTTCTCCTGACTCTTCAGTCTCGTAGTTTCAGGTCTAGTTTGGTGGATCCTTCAACTCTCCCACACTCCACCCCTCCATCAGCGAGAATATGCCAGGATTCTCTCCTTGACCCACCCTCTTTTCCTTGTGCACCCTGTCTTTGGGATCCTATCTGCTCTCACAAATTTGGATGCGATTGTTATATTGAGAACTCACAAAACTCCCGTTTTGATTCCCTGCCAGTAGCTTAAACTGCATATGGCAAAAACAGAGATTGTGTTCCCTCACAAATCTTTCCTTCTCCACGTCCTCAAGCGCCACTGATTGAACAAAATCCTCCTCCTCTCAGCCTCTCATGCCTGTAATCTGGGCATCAGTTTTGACTCAGCCCTTTCTATTGGCACTCATGTCCTGGTTATATCCAAATCTTGCCATTTTCCCTTCTGAAGTTCTCCAAGATCCAGCTTTTCTCAGTGCAGACTGCCAAAGCTCTTGTCCAGGCCCTTATATTCCTCTCTATGGACCTGGCTTTTTTCAGGTTATCTCAGCTCTATTCTGTGCATCCCTCCACCGGGACTTTTCTTTACCATATCAAAAATAAGCTTCATGTCATCTCTTTCAAAGCTCATCTCATCACAGCCCTGCCTTACCTACCATCTCTCATCTCATGTCAACTACTAGCTGAGCTCTACCAACATACCCCACCTTCATCACCTCTTAATTCACTTCTAGAGAACCTCTAGGCTTTCTTCCTTACCTGTCAGATGGGCTCCCTGAAAAAAATCACAGCCACTACCTTAACCTCTAAACCCCCCGTATTTCTGCTGTAGTGCCTCTAGAACCCTGATATTTTATACAAGCCAGAAACGAGGCAAGCCGCACTGCACGCACAGCTAACCTACATGAAAACATGCTGCCCTCCCACCCCGCCACCTTCACCCATTTGTTTCACCCATTTGTTGCATTTTCTTGTTAATCTGGATTTAGAGTTCTTTAGGGGACAAACTCTCTCTTTATTATGTTTGTACAGAGCCTAGCACAAGGGGCCCATGATACTCAATTAGGATCTTTATGCAATACTGTAATATAAGTGGTACTATGCAGGTAAATCATTTCTGAAACAAGTTTATTTCATATTTTCCTGGTGATGCAGCGAAACTGTCTGAGCATCCTGAGGATGGAGGCATCCTCATCTATTTCTGTGCGGTCAAAATTCAAATATAAAATTACTTCCCATTCCTGTCAATCTAAACCGCACATTGCTGAATCAAGTTGTCTCACTGATGAATGCTCTCAGATTGCTTTGCAACGAGATTCTTGAAGAAGCAGGTTCATTGTATATTGTCACTGATCTAGCAAGAAACTTGAAACTAGTTATTAAAACTAATTTTGTGTAGACCTATTCAGTGGGGAAAAATCTGACATTTCCATCAGCAAAGGGTGGCCCGAGCAAATTTGTTCCAGAGAAAATAAAATACTTACCACCACAAAACTCTCCAACGGTTGACCACTTGGAGTTTGAAAGGCAAACGACAGTGTCTGACTTTCCAGGGATTTTAACGAAGCTATCGTGGCACCTGTACGTAACTTGTGTGCCGATAGAGAAGCCCTCTGTGCGATCAGTATCATGGGGGACGGCATGACTGAACCTTGGCAGGGGCCCACACAGACCTATCAGAAAAACAGAAGAACATACTCATGTTAATAGGAGAGAGATTTATTGTAAATAATTTCACACAGCTGCATTCATTGAAAAGGATCCTGACATACCTTAGATGCTAGAGGGACCTGCCACAGGCAGGTGAGCCCCGTTGTGGGGGGTTCCTCAGGTTTTCCAGTAACTTATGAGAACAGACAAGCTTCCCACAGCAAGGGGTTAAAACTAAAGGAGTCTTCACTGCTGTGTTCTACTTGCTTTTGCTCAGGTATGGTAAATTCCGCTAGGTTAAGTTATCTCAACAGGAATTAGCCTAGTGAGAGCAACCCCACTGCAAAAGAATGGTGGAGGTGCAGAGAGCGATTAGATTAGCAGCACAGAGTAGCTGAGTCCCCACTGCATGATGAGCTCCAGCCTAAGCAACTCTCTAGCTCCCACTCACACTCCAAGTGAGCCAGCTAGGGGGCCAACTTGAACTCGAGAGATTCACCCTTAAACAAAAGCTTCTTTTGACCACCATGAATCCTGTGCTCAGAGCTAGAAGAGATATTTCTTCCCCTTACAATCACCAGTTTTATTTGGGGGGGGGGGGAGTTTCAGGGTGCTTGGGATTGTTTTCAGCATAGACACTGTATGAAAAGGAATTTTGTGAAAGGAAAGATCATCAGTTCACTCATCTGACTGTTCTGAAAATCATATAAACAGTCAGGCCACACACGGAAAGACATCAGATGCCACAAGATGACTAGTGTGACTTTTACAGTGTTCGTATCTGTCAAAACAGGTTAAAAGAAAAGAGGCCCAATCCCAGAATTGCTCCTTCTCTCTCCTACAAATATGTCAAAGCTCTGTCTCCTCACACACAAGTGAAAGTACCACTGAACAACATTGCTAAGACAAATAAGAAAAAATGCAAGTAATTTTACTCATTTCATTTTCCTTAATGTTTTTGAGACTGCACAGTGCGAGATGTCCACATGCATTAGGCGTACTGCCCTTGTAGCCACACCACCAATTAATTCTTTGAACCGTAACCAAACCAACAGTGAAGATTAAAGAACAATTTTGGAGATGGATAATCTTTGGCCCAGTCAACATGCCTGGAGTGCCATTCACTCTGGGCTGAGGGTGCAGCGATGGGATCTGAATTGTGGGGGGCACAGAGCTGGGGCAGGAGATTGGGACATGGGCTTGGGATGTGGGTTTACTTCAGGTGGCTCCCTGTCAGTGGCACAGCAGCGGTGGCCCCCATCAATCAGCCCAGACAATAATATTCCTTACCCACCGTATTGGCCACTCCCGATTCTCCTTTTGAGAGGAATCAGAGGATCGGGCCAAAGTCAGAGCTCCGTGGGAATCCTCTGGAAAGTGGAAGGGGGAAAAGGACCCCCTCAAAAGGCTTTGATAACTAAAAGAAATAGTGCAGGAACAATGAGAGGGGTAGGAAAACCAGGAGAGCATGGAGTGTGCACATGAACAACGAGCTCTCTAGCAAGTTTTTAGGCAAGTGCTAAGTGAGCATCATCATATTTGCATCTGTGAATAGCAGAATTATAGAAATTAAAATGACTTTCACACTGTACATTTCATTTTTATTCAAGCGGCAGTTTGAACCCAAAATTCTAGACTTTTAGCAAATCAAAGTTCTTCCAATTTACCTGAGGAAGTACCAGCTACTTCTGTTCCTTTGGGAGGGACAGTTGTGGGTTTGTCCTGGGTAATTATGACTAAGGCAAAAAGAAGAGGAAAAAGCAGTTATGAACATTACATCAGTCCCCCATCACCAGCTGGCCACTCAGAACCAAACTAATGTTTAGGAATCTGCATCTTTAGAGAGAACACACACTTATCCCACTTACATGTTGTCACGGCGAGAGCTCTGGTACTATCAGTTGGACTACCCTGCAGCCTACTGCTGGGATCCCATTCATATATTCTAGGGAAAGCCCATCGCAGCCCCTACATTGAGCTGCCTACCACTCCCCTTTATAAAATTTCTCTCTCTCTCTCTTTTTTTTTTTTTTTTAAAAGAGCTCTAACAGTTCCGTGGCTTGCAGCAGGGATGCGAAAGGCTCAGTGTGGTGTCTCTTGCTGCCACCATGAGTTACAAACTGCCAAAATCTGTCATTTCCCTTTAGTTTTACTCATCAATACTTCCTAGAGTGACTTCTAAAACCCCTGAACATGCTGTTCTCACTCAGCATTCTCTGCAAGGCATTGTCATGTACAACTCAGAACTATGCATCTCTATCCCTCACATCAAAATATCCTTTGGTCAAGGAGAAGGTGCAGCGTGTTAGGAACCAGGACATGATGAGTTCAACTCTCATTATTTTTACTGACTGTGTTAACAATCCTGTGCCCTTCAAAATCCAAGTTATCACTGAGCAACCCACCCTCCCTGAATGAAAGTTACACAAGCTAGGAAGAGAACCCAGATCTCTAATACGGCAGACCCAAGTCTCATTCACTTAGCCTAACTGAAAGAATGTGCCAAATCTAAATACTTGGCTTTGCAGTGTGTACAATAAGGCTATTCGTGCATATATAATTCAAAAATATCTATATGATTGACAATCTAAATTGAGTGAATATAAAAAATACACATGAAAGGTCTGTAACAGTTCCTCTGCAACAAATCCAATCATAAATTCTATTTAAAGCCATAAAAATAGCCTGACCTTGACAAGCTGGAAGTTGACTCCATTCAACTTGATCTCCCTTCAGCACACATTGGATGAAAGTCCGTCCATGTAATCTGAACCTAAAAAAAAAAAAAGAGAAAAAGTTTCTTACCTAACTCTCCAGTTGCTCCTGGAATAGTCCAGAACTTTGGAAAAGGGATTCTTTCTGCCAGTAAGTGACCCTGTAGGGTCATTCCTGCTCTAAGTACTAACATGACCCCTAGGACCATGGAATGCTGAGTAGTTAAAGTCAATGTAGAACAAGCTAATAGGTGGGTATAAGACTGTAGGGACCATGTTAGCAGGTGAATCCTTCCCCTTCAAGTCTATACTAGCTAGATGCTTGGGAATTTCTGGCCAATACCTTTGTTAAACCTTAGGAAAGGGAAACAAGTAAGTCTCTCTTCTCCACATTTTTTAATGCTTCTTATTTCTTACATCTTGAGAAGCTGGAAGAAGTCCCTAAATAAGTCCCAGAATTTGAAAAACACTAAGGAAATTAGTAATTTTTCAGACTGTTAATCTTCTCAGAGTGTTCGCATGTGAAAGAGGTTTGGATTTGCAGAGTGGAGGCTGCGTCACACCTCCCTCGTTCCAATCTGCACAACAGTGCTCAGGATGTGTGCTGTTGGCATTCAACACCTTGGATTACTGTCCCAGAGAAATGGAGAGCAAAGTACTAAAATGGGTCTCTCTGTCACTCTGGAATTCAGTAGCTCAGCCTGCTTAGTGCCATCATTCCTCTTCCTATTTTAACTCTGCTCTTCTACCAAAGAGTTGGCAACAGTCCACACCCAAGACCTACTTAGCCAGACCTCTAGCTAATTCTTGCACAGGAAGTACTGCATACCGGCAAAGCAGTCACTTAACCTTCATTACTTCCTTTAACACTACAGGCTAAAGGTCGTGGCCTTATTTATTTGGCAAGGAGGTTTAGAGAAACAGATGAGAAGTGCACCTAGTAAAGCTGGTCTCTGCAGGGTCTTTCAACCAGTCTCCTGAAACGGCAGGGACCAATAAGGAAAGACATGAACACCATTTGTGGCCAGGTGGCTATTGCTTTTCTTCCAACTTAAAACATTACACCCAAAGGCCACTTGTGCTGACAGCAACAACCGTGGGAGAAGACAGCTGTCCAAGGGCTGTCCCGCTGCTGCCACTCTTTCAAAACCTGAACATCTCAATGCCCAACCCTAATCAGCCCATTTAAACCCAAAGCTTTTGTTGGCGGACACAGTTCCAAGTTGTGCAGCTCCTGTACATTCTGCACAGGAAAATTTTAAGTATCACAACAATTGCTTGAACACTAGGATTCCTGATCGTGGCACTTAGAGGACAACGACGGTTTATTCTTGGGCATAAGCTTTGTAGGATGATGATGATGATGAAGGGTTTCTAGCCCATGAAAGCTTATGCCCAAATGTGTTAAGTCTCCTAAGGTGCTATACGGACTCTTCATTGGTTTTTTGAGTACAGACTACCACAGCTACCTCTCTGAAACAATAGCTTGGACATTCTTGTGGGTGCAACTCGGAATGCAGTATTGCCTAGAGAAAAACCACTGACTGGGACTCAGGAAACTTGATTTCATTCTCATTCTGCCTCTGGCCTGTAGGTGACCTTGGGAGTCACTTCCCTCTTGTGCTTCAGTTTCCCCATCTCGTAAAATGGGTAAATAATACTGCCCTCCTTTGTAAAGTGATTTGATATCTGATTACTGTGAGTTGTTATTATATCACTGAGAAAACATAAGATGGCCATACTGGGTCAGACTAAAGTCTTTGAGCCCAGCATCCTGTCCTATGACATGCCGAATGTCAGGTGCTCCAAAGGAAATGAACAGACAGGTTATCATTAAGTGATCCATGCCCTGTCACCCAATCCCACGCTTCTCGGCAACAGAGCTGGGACACCTCTCTGTCATCCTGGCTAATAGCCATTAATGGACTTATCTTCCATGAATCTATCTAGCTCCTTTTGACCCCGTTATAGTACTGCCACTCACAACACCCTCTGACAACGGTAGTCCAGAGGCTGACAGCGCGTGGCGTGAAAAAATATTTTTCTTGTGTTGTTTTAAACCTGCTACCTATAATTTCATTTGGTGGCCTCTTGTTTTTGTACTATGAGAAGGAGTAAATGACACTTCCGTATTTACTTTCTCTATACACTCATGATTATTATAGACCTCTTCATATCCCCCCTTAGTTGCCTCTTTTCCAGCTGAAAAGTCCAGTCTTATTAATTCTCCTCATATGGAAGCCATTCTATACCCCTCATTTGTTCGCCTCTTTCTGAACCTTTTCCAATCATTCAATATATCTTTTAGAGATGGGGTGACCACATCTGCCACACAGTTTCAAGGTGCAGGCATGGACATGGAACTATACTATAGAACAATATTGATATTTCTGGCTTATTATCTATCCCTCGAGGCTTCACTACAGGAAAAAGTATTCTCTTTGTTGTCCCAATCTCTTGTGGCTGAAGACAGAGAATCATAGGACTGGAAAGGATCTGAGAGTTTTCTAGTCCAGTCCCCTGCACTCAGACGGGCTAAGTATTATCTAGACCATCCCTGACAGGCTGTTTTCTAACTTGCTCTTAAAATCTCACAACTCCCTAGGCACATTTATTCTATAACCAGCCCCTCACAATCATCCTGATCCCGCACAGGGAATCTAACCCTTGTTGCCTGCACAGACCACCTAAATGTGCAGTGAAAAAACAAAAGGCTAGTATTCATTAAAACAAAGGCATCCATGCTCATAGCTATGTGCTCCCTTTCAATTACTCTGATGTCCAGAAAGTACCTGCACAATCCAATGTAACTAGAACCCAACACTATTATGGTAGTTTTTGCTACAGCAGCTTTGAGAAATTGAATGCACCCCATGTGATACCGTAGCTGCACCTGCTCTTCCTCCAACTTAATCTTTAATTATATTGGAATTCCTATTAATTTTCCACTGTTACACAACAACTAAGCTCTGTGAATTACATGCATACTGGGTGCCCAACACTCACCCGCATCACAAATTAATTTGCTTTTGCCACATACAAGTCATTGGTATAACAAGAGCTCTGCCTATGCTCTGTCCTTTTGAACACCACACGATTTCCTGCACACAGAACAAGATCAGTGGTAGTGTGTTATGTTGATGCAACAAACTTCTAACAGACTTAGAAAGAGACTAGGCCAGGTGACTAACTCTGGCTTGTGAGCCTCACGTGGCCTCTTTACAGTGAAAGTGCAGCTCACAGACCTTCCTACCAGATTTGTCGGGGGAAGCTTCGGACCTCTGCCTTGGAGCAGGGCTGGTGGGCTAGGGGCTTCGTCCCAGCATGGAGGGGGGTCTCAGTGGCTTCAGAAGGAGCGGGCTGAAACCCGAGCCCCAGCAGGTGCCCCTGCTCCGGCTCTGAACTTCTGAAGATGTTCGTATGCGGCTTGAAGGGTCAGTAAGTTTGACCTCCCCTCGGACTATGAAATGGCAGACCAGCAGTCCAATTAGTTCACCTCTCTCTGCATTTTTTCTCTACTTAATTGTGGATTATTCTCTATGTCCATATTAAGTGATTGATTCTATCACTATGTCAGCTTCTAATGGCAGAGAGCTCAGAGTTCTTTGTTGATGCTTCTCTGGTGCCAGGCACTTATTACCATAAGAACACTACCAGACATCACCATGTCCACATGCAAACAGAAGAGACATGCTGCATTCAGGGAGCCACAGAGAAACGATAAATAGCACTAATGATTATATTGGGAAACATCCTTGATGTGGACAAGGATGTTTGCACATAAAAAATATGGCCTATTATATACATCAATTTCCTAATCCTGCATGCCAGACTACCTGAGTCTAAGCCCTGGTCTTACACCTATGAGTTAGGTTGAATTTAGTAGCGTTAGGTCGATTAACCCTGCATCCACCCACACGACCAAGCCTGTTTTGTCGACTTAAAGGGCTCTTGAAATCATTTCTGTACTCCTCCCGGTGAGGACCACTAAAATTTACCTTGCTGGGTCAAATCTGGGGGAGTGTGGACGCAATTCGATGGTAGGCCTCAGAGCTATCCCAGGATGCTCCATTGTGGACCGCTTCTGACAGGCCACTCTAATTCAGATGTACTGACCAGGTAGACAGGAAAAGTCCCGGGAACTTTTGAATTTCATTTCTTGTTTGGCCCGCATGGTGAACTGATCAGCACAGGTGACCGTGGAGTCCCAGAATCGTAAAAGAGCTCTAGCATAGACCGGATTGGAGGTACTGGATCGGATCGCTGTATGGGGAGAAGAATCTGTGCAGGCAGAACTCCATTTCAAAAGAAGAAATGCCAATATATCTGCCAAAATCTCCAAGGGCATAATGGACAGAGGCTACAACAGGGACACACAGCAGTGCCCCATGAAAGTTAAGGAGCTCAGGCAATCCTACCAAAAAACAAAGGATGCAAACGGTCACTCCGGGTCAGAGCCCCATACATGCCGGTTCTATGATGAGCTGCATGCAATTCTAGGGGTGGCCCCTACCACTACCCCACCACTGTCTGTGGACACCTGCAAGGGGGGAGTCTCAGGCAACAGGGATGAGGAGTTTGAAGATGAGAAGGAGGTGGTTGGGGATAGCGCACAGCAGGCAAACAGAGAATCCCTCCTCCCTAGCAGCCAGGAACTGTTCATCTCCGTGGAGCTAATACCCTCCCAATCCTCCCAAGGCGGGCTCCTGGACCATGAAGTCAGAGAAGGAACCTCTGGTGAATGTACCTTTGTAAATATAACACAGAGTTTAAAAGCAAGCACGTTTAATGATTAATTTACCACGCCAAGCCAGTAGCACGTAATCTGGAATCACTGCAGAACAAACCCTTGCAGTGAATGGGCCTGGGCTTTGGCTGTTTGCCTTTGGCTGCAAATAAATCATCCCCACTGTTAGCCATGCGGTGGGGGTAGGCCAGTTCATGCTGAGCTGTTCGCGTTTGGCTGACCAGGATCTTCCCTGATACTAGCCATGCTGTTTTCGGGGGGTGAAGAGGGATGTGAAGCAATCATCCCAGAGAATTGGGGCGGGGGGTTGGACTGTTCAGCACATTCACTCTAAAACCACAGCCCCTCCTTTTAAATGGAGAATCCAACAGGCTTTGCTTGGTATTGGAAAGCAGGGCGCTGCTGTTTGAAACCGTTCCCACATATTATGAAGGTGGAAGAAGCCGAAACCCTTTGCTTTACCAAGGCTGCCTGCAAGCCAAATTCTGTTGCTCAGCCGAGTGTGTGTGACGTCTCACACCAAACCGGCAGGCACTCAATATAAGAGGCAAAATGCGACCTTGTACCAAAAGCACATGTGCTATGTAGTATGAATCGCTTGATTCAGTGTGAAATAGTCTTCCCTTTGTTCTCTAAAAGGTATCTTTTTAATTACTATTCTCCCTTTTTCTCCTCCTGCAGCTGCAAATGTTTCTATGCTCCCCCTATCATCTCCATCCCAGAGGCTAGCACAGATTAGAAGGCAAAAAACCCCACATTCGCAACAAGATGTTCTCAGAGCTCATGCAGTGCTCCCGCACTGAAAGAGATCAGCAGACTATGTGGAGGCAAACAATGGCAGAGTCCAGAAAAGCATTAAATGAACACGATGAGAGGAGCGAGGAGCACGCTGAGAGGAGGCAAGACGGGGGAGCAAACTGATATGCTCAGGAATCTGGTGGAGCTGCAGGAAAGGCAGCAGGAGCACAGGCTGCTGCTGCAATCCCTGTATAACCATCTGCCCGTCCCCTCAAGTTCCATATCCTCCTCACCCAGATTCCCAAGAACGTGAGGGGGAGGCTACAGGCACCCAACCACTCCTCCCCAGAGGATTACCCAAGCAACAGAAGGCTCGCATTCAATAAGTTTTGAACTGTAGTGTGGCCTTGTCCTTCCTGGGCTACCTTGTAAGTTTTCCCTCCATTTGTGTTATGAATTAATGAAGAATGCATGATATTAGAACAATAATGACTTTATTGCCTCTGGAAGCGGTGATCGAAGGGGGGAGGTCGGTTAGCTTACAGGGAAGTAGAGTCAATCAAGGGGGTGGGTTTTCATCAAGGAGAAACAGAGAACTGTCACACCATAGCCTGGCCAGTCATGAAACTGGTTTTCAAAGCTTCTCTGATGCGCAGGGCGCCCAGCTGTGCTCTTCTAATTGCCCTGGTGTCTGGCTGTGTGTAACTGGCCAACAGACGGTTAGTCTCAACCTCCCATCCCGCCATAAATATCTCCCACTTACTTTCACAGGTATTGTGGAGCACACAGCAAGCAGCAATAACAATGGGAATATTGGTTTTGCTGAGGTCTAATCTAGTCAGTAATCCAACCCAGCGAGCTTTTAAACATCCAAAAGCACATTCTACCACCATTCTGCACTTGCTCAGCCTATAGTTGAACAGCTCCTTACTACTGTCCAGGGTGCCTGTGTATGGCTTCATGAGCCATGGCATTAAGGGGTAGGCAGGGTCCCCAAGGATAACTGTAGGCATTTCAACACCCCCAAGGGTAATTTTCTGGTCTGGGAAGTAAGTTTCTTCCTGAAGCTCTTCCAGAAGACCAGAGTTCCTGAAGATGTGAGCATCATGCACCTTTCCCGGGCATCCCATGTTGATGTTGGTGAAACGTCCCTTGTGATCCACCAGTCTTTGCAGCACCACTGAAAAGTGCCCCTTGCGGTTTATGTACTGGCTGCCAAGGTGGTCCGGTCCCAAGATAGGGATATGGGTTCCATCTATCGCCCCCCCACAGTTAAGGAACCCCATTGCAGCAAAGCCATCCACTAGGACCTGCACATTTCCCAAAGTCACTACCCTTGATAGCAGCAGCTCAGTGATTGCGTTGGCTACTTAGATCACAGCAGCCCCCACAGTAGATTTACTCACTCTGAATTGATTGCAAGCTTCCACAGGGTTATCGTCACTCGCTTCTCAACTGTCAGGGCAGGTTTCATCCTGCACTTCAGGGTGGGGGAAAGCAACTCACACAGTTCCATTAAAGTGTCCTTATGCATGCAAAAGTTTCACAGCCACCGGGAATCATCCCATACCTGCAACACTATGTGATTCCACCAGTCTCTGCTTGTTTACTGGGCCCAGAATTGGCATTCCACTGCATCAACCTGCCCCACCGCTGCCATGATGTCCCAATTGCCAGATCTGGTACTTTCAGGAATGTCTGTGTCCATCAGGGCCCATGCTTTGAAGAGAAGTCTGTGTCCATGTCCTCAATGCTACGTGATCGCGCTGTCGTCGCCTCCTCGCCTGCTTTTGCAGGTTCTGCACATACTGCAGGATAACAAGTGAGGTGTTTACAATGCTCACAACAGCAGCGGTGAGCTTAGTGGGCTCCATGCTTGCCATGGTATGGCGTCTGCAGGAGAGCAGGAAAGCAGAGTTGCAGCAGAAGCAGTGGAGGACGATGGTTAGCATCGCGCACATTTCTCAAGGAAGAACACATGTACCCGAGAGCCTATGACAGAAAACATGGAGAAATTCGCTATCGAGGCAATAGCAGCAGAGCAGAGTGGCAGCAGAAGCGGTGTATGATGATGGTTTGCAGACATACTGCACTGTCTGCTGCCAGCAACACCCAGGACACAACAGCAGTGGTGTCGGTCAGCTGAGCTGAGGGGGCTGCACGCTTGCCGTGGTATGGCATCTGCGCAGAAAAAAGGCATGAAACTATCGTCTGCCATTGCTTTCACGGAGGGAAGGGAGACTGACGACATGTACCCAAAACCACCTGCAACAATGTTTTTGTCCCATCAGGCATTGGGAGCTTAACCCAGAATTCCAATGGGCAGTGGAGATTGTGGGAACTTTGGGATAGCTACCCACAGTGCACCACTCTAAGTTGATGCTAGCCATGGTAGTGAGGACGCACTCCGCCAACTCAATGCGCTTAGTGTGGACATACGCAATCGACTGTATAAAACTGATTTCTAAAAATCGACTTCTATAAAATTGACCTAATTTCGTAGTGTAGACATACCCTAAGACTGCACAAGAAATTCACATCAGTATTAAGATATAGCTTATGCTTGTCAAACAGAACACAACACATACATGCAAGCAGCTGCGGTTAAGGGTGATCACTCAGTTGGCTCCTTCCTCTCATCCTCTATTAATGTAGAGTTTTGCATGGACTACAATAGATATAGACTCAGTATAGGAAGTCTTGCCAAAACTTATGCTATTCTTCACAATGCAGGCCATTCATCATTTAAATTTTGTTATGTATTTTGCGGTGTTTGAATAACTTTGCCATACACTTAGTTATTAAATATTGCATTTATTTTTAATACGGTGATTCAGTTTGGTTGAACTGTATGCTGAATGAGTGATCTCTGAGGCTAGAATTTTTAAATGTGTGTGAATTTTAACAACAACAGAAATAATACTATTATTCTCCTTCACAGTTTCCAGGGATACTGTGCTCACCATCTTTAAATGGATATTTACCACAGTATGATATTAACTTTACTGCCTTACTGCCTTATTTCCTATTGCTGCTGGGAAGCACAACGAACACAATGAAAACTACTGCAGGCACTGTCTAACGTTCAATAGCACTCACTTTGCTTTCTCCATTTAAAGCTTAATTGAAATTTAACATCAAAATCTGACAAAAGGGTTTTTCAAACTAAAATTGACAAGCCGGTGCTGAAATGTGAATCAGCTGCTTAACAGAAAACACTCCTATTTGCTCACAGAGGGCCACTCGCTCAATGGAGAGATAAAAGTGACAAAAAAAAGACACCTACCTCTACAGAACTCAGGGGCTTCTGACCATGTTAAATTCTCAAGACAAGTAATGACAGGTCTCAGTTTGGTGCTCTCATATCCTGGGCGACAGACATAACTCACAGTGGTCCCATTAGGAAAGTAATTCTTCTTCTCATCTTCCTCACTTAAGACAGCAGATCTGATCCTTGGTGGGGCACCACAGCTAGCTAGCAAAAAAGATACAGGGTCTGAAAGATTTAGCTATAAAGATAGGCATAAAAATTGTACTTAAACTTTCTATTTATATATAAATACACATACACATATATGTATATAAAAAAAACTTAAGTGTGCACAACTCTGTAACATAAGTGAAAGGTAGCAAACAGATAACAGGTACCCTGCCCCAAAAGTTTATGATTTAGAGGTTGCAGCAGCTATTACAGTACAGCCACAGAACAGCACATGAGCATTAGAGCAGGACGCCTTACAAAATATGTAGGGGAAGGGAGATTTTTTTAAAATTACTTTTAAGGAACAAAGGCAAACAACTTGGACAATGATCACTGGGTGCTGCTCCAAGCAGTGGGTGATATGAACTAAGGAGTAAAAAAGAAAAGGAAGGAGCTAAGAGAGAGAAAGGCATTAGTAGATTGAAGCATGTAGAAAGGGAGAGACAGATTTCCCCCCTGCTCCTCATCTCCAATTCTAACTGACCATTCTGTTTACACCACAGCATTTTTGTCTTCTTCAACTCTAACCTTGTTACCTCTCCAGTCTGTGTCCATTCTCTCCACTTTATTGAAGTCTCACACAATTCCCAGGGCCTCTACCCCACCCCATTCTCCTTGACTGCTTAGTGCCTTGGACACAGGGGTGGCTCTATGTATTTTGCCACCCTAAGCACGGTGGTCAGGCAGCCTTTGGCGGCATGCCTGCAGGAGGTCTGCCGGTCCCGTGGCTTCGGCGTACCTGCCACCAAATTACTGCTGAAGCCGTGGGACTGTTGGACCTCCCGCAGGCATGCTGCTGAAGGCTGCCTGACTCTTCCACCCTCACGGCGACTGGTGCCTGGAGCCATGAGGGACGCAATCGGCTCTGTGCGACTCTCCCCCGCAGGCCTTTGGGTGCTGGTGCCTGGAGCCGTCCCTGCTTGGACAGCATCAATCATTTCTACTTCTTTCAATCCCATCATATACTGGCTATTGTCACTCCAGCCGCTCACGGTTTTTCTCCTGACTCTTCCATCTCCTACTCTCGGGTCTAGTTTGGTGGATCCTTCAACTCCCCCCACTCCCACCCCACCAGTGAGAATCTGCCACGATTCTCTCCTTGGCCCACCCTCTTTTCTTTGTGCATCCTGTCTTTGGGATCCTATCTGCTCTCACAGCTTTGGATGCAATCATTATATTGACAACTCACAAAACTCCCGTTTTGATTCCCTGCCAGTAGCTTAAACTCCACAGGGCAAATACAGAGCTTGTGTTCCCTCGCAAATCTTTCCCTCTCCACGACCTCAGTCGCCACAGACTGAACAAAATCATCCTCCTCTCAGCCATTCATGCCTGGCTGGGGATTGGGGCATGAGCTTACCTCGGGCGGCTCCCTGTCAGTGGTGCAGCAGGGATGCTAAGGCAGGCTTCCTGCCTGTCCTAGCACCGCGAACCATTCTGAGCCTCGGAAGCAGCCAGAAGCAGGTCCAGCTCCTAGGTGGAGATGCACAAGCAGCTCCGCATGACTCTCTCCCACAGGCACCATGCCCCCAGCTCCCATTGGCTGGGACACTTATGCAATTTTGTAATATAAGTGGTACTGTGCAGGTAAATCATTTCTGAAACAGTTTTATTTCATATTTGTCAGATGATGCAGCAAAACTGTCTGAGCACCCCAAGGATGGAGGCATCCCCACTTATTTATGGGCAGTCAAAACTCAAATAGAAAATTACTTCCCATTCCTGTCGCTCTAAACCGCACATTCCTGAATCAAGCACAAGTCGTCTCACTGATGGATGTTCACAGATTGCTTTGCAACAAGATTCTTGAATAAGCAGGTTAATTGTATATTGTCACTGATCCAGAAAGGAACTTGAAACTAGTTATTAAAGCTAATTTTGAGTAGGCCTATTCAGTGGGGGAAGTCTGACATTTCCATCAGTGAAGGATAGCCCGAGCAAACTTGTTCCAGAGAAAATAAAATACTTACCACCACAAAATTCTCCAAAGGCTGACCACTCTGAGTTTGAAAGGCAAACGACAGTGTCCGACTTTCCAGGGATTTTAACAAAGCCATTAAAGCACCTGTAGGTCACTTCTGTGCCAATAGGGAAGCCTTCTGTGCGACTAATATCATGGGGGATGGCACGACTGAGTCTTGG
>NC_133772.1:13386484-13402270 GCF_003597395.2 Chelonoidis abingdonii
ACACGACTATCAGAAAACAGAAGACATTCTTCGCTCTCTAAACATTTAGAATTTATTTTAAATAGTCACACAGCTGCCTTTTGTAAAATCGTTATTCCTGAACTAGGGTATGTCAACAATTATGGGATTTATTCCATTTTTACATAAACGTTTTGTACAAACGAGTGTATAAAAATTCAAGTGCAGCGCCACACTAAGCAATTCATTGGTGTGTGTGTACCATGTACTGAGGCTAGTGTTATTGAGAGCATTGAGTATGTGGGTGTATCCGTGCTATCCTCTATAGTTCCTATAGTTCCCATGACATTGGAACTTCTGGTTGAGATCGCATGATGATGGTGCAAAATAGTGTCCGCGGTGATTGAAGTAATATCTCATTCAATGTCCTTCGTCCGTGAAAGAACAACCAATCTTGCGCCCTTTTCCCTGGTTGCCCTGCAACCCATATGCAGGGCAACCATGGGGAGCATTTGTCTTTTGTCACGGTACCGATATGTTGTTCTGGATGCCGCTGAAGAGTGGTATGACAGACTACAGAGCAGACATCATTTGCCTTTGCAAGAATAGCATAACCAGTTATTAGTTGTCTTGATAGCCGTCGTCCATGCTTGTTAAATATGGCCGTGGAGGATGATGACTTTTTTTTTTTTTTTTTTTTTTTTTTTTGTTTTGGTTTTTTTTTTTTTATCTGGCTAATCATCTTGTACCGCTGCTGCGTCGATGGTGCTACCGGCCACTGGCCAGGCGGCTACAAAGAATAAAAATGCGAATGACCCCGGGTCTTCCTTTTATGGTTATAAAAAGAGCGTTTCTGCTAGATATGTGGTGCAGTGTGCTAGACATGTATTCAAGGTAATGCACTGCCGTTCAGATCACAGAATGATGAGCTAGCATGCATTCCTAGGGGTGCCCAACATACGCACTGTTGCTTCTTCTCCCAACCTCATTTTTTTTTTTTTGGCGCTCCTTGCACTGTCCACCGCATTTGTGTGATGAAGTAATAAGACTACAGGAATAAGAAACATGACTTGTGATCTGAGATAAGAGGGGGAAGCAGTCGTCCAAGCTGTTATGTACAGCCAGAGGAAGAAATGGTGTGGGGAAGGGGAGCCCAGATCCCGCTGCATGATAGTCCAGCGCGCTACAGGAATTATGTCTTATGACATGAAAGAGGGGAATGATCCAAGCCAGCCCAGATTGCTATGATGAGAGGGTCAGCTCGTTTCCTACACACGGGATGACTCAGGTTCTATTTGACCAGACGCTGGCCGATCCTACTGAGGCAGCCATGAAGCACGACAGGGCTGATGATGACGGATGGATAGATCAGATCGTATACCGTCTGCACCCCGGGAGGAAGGGATAGGGTGCTGCTTTCATTTGCCGCTGAAAAAATCAGCCGTCACATCGATGCAGTCGACTAACGGTGACATTAAAAAGGTCATAAACGATTTTTTTTTCCTCTTTCGTTCCCGGGGGGAAGGGGGTAAATTGACGATATACTACACGATAACGTATTTGACCTACATGCAATTTGCATGTCAGCAGGAATGCACTAATCTGTCGAGATGGCTGACGTGGATGCTGGAGTTCCTAGTACTTCAATGAGCATCAATATTTGATTTTTGGCTTCCGTTAGCCCCTGTCCGCAGCATATGCGTATCCCTGCGTGGACTCCTCTGTCTGGAATTTTTTAAAAAATGCTTCTGGCATTTGTCTCTGACATGGCAGATAGAACAGATTTGCTCTCCATAAAGCGTCAGACATATCTCCATAAGTCATGCTGGGAGCTTCTTTTTGGAATTTGGACTGCATCGCACACATCGTGACAGAGTCCACACTGGGCAAACAGGAAATGAAATTCAAAAGTTTGCGGGGCTTTTCTTGTCTACCTGGTCAGTGCATCCAAGTTCAGATTGCTTTCCAGAGCGGTCACAATGGTGCACTGTGGGATACCGCCCAGAGGCCAATACCGTTAATCTGCGGCCACATTAACCCTAATCCGATATCGTAATACCGATTTCAGCGCTACGTCTCTCATTGGGGAGGAGTACAGAAACCGGTTTAAAGAACCCTTTATATCGATATAAAGGGCCTCGTTGTGTGGTGGGTGCAGTGTTAAATCGGTTTAACACTGCTAAAATCGGTATAAACCAGTAGTGTAGACCAGGCCTTAGATGCTACAGGGAACTGCCACAGGCAGGTGAGCCCCGTTGTGGGGGTTCCTCAGGTTTTCCAATAGCCTATGAGAACAGACAACCTCCCACAGCAGGCGTTGAAACTAAAGGCATCTTCATTGCTGTGCTAGGTAAAGTTATCTAAACAGGAATTAGCCGAGCAAGAGCAACCACAGTGCAAAAGAATGGTGGAGATGCAGAGAGTGATTGGGTTAGCAGCACAGAGCAGCTGAGTCCCCACTGCATGACAAGTTCCAGCCTAAGCAACCCTCCAGCTCCCACCCACACTCCAAGTGAGCCAGCTATGGGGCCAGGTCAAGCTGAAGAGATTCGTCCCTTAAACAAAAGCTTTTACCACCATGAATCCTGTGCTCAGTGCTAGAATGGATATTTCTCCCCCTTACAATCACCAGTTTTATTTGGGGGGTTTTCAGGATTGTTTTCAGCATAGACACTGTATAAAACATCGTCAGCTTACTCATCTGACTGTTCTGAAAATCATATAAACAGGCAGGCCACTCATAGAAAGACATCAGATGCCACCAGATGGCTAGAGAGACTTTTACAGTGTTAGTATCTGACAAAACAGGCTAAAAGAAAAGAGGCCCAGTCCCAGATTTCCTCCTTCACTCTCCTAAAAATATGTCAAAACTCTGCCTCCTCACACAAAAGTGAAAGTATCACTGAACAACATTGCTAAGACAAACAGGAAAAAATGCAGCTAATTTTACTCATTTCATTTTCCTTAATATTTCTGAGACTGCACAGTGCGAGATATCCACTTGCATTGGGTGTCCTGCCCTTGTAGCCACACCATCAATTAACTCTTTGAACTATAAACAATCTAGTCCTGCGCACAACCGTGAGGATTATAATACAATTTCAGAGATGGATAATCTTTGGCCCAGTAAACATGCCTGGAATGCCATTCATAGTAGAAGATCTCCTGACACGTTGCCAGCTCACTAAAATCACACGTGAACAAGCTCTGGTCTCTCCCAATCTCAAAAGTCCTCCTCTGATCCCACCTATCCCTTCAACTATTGCCCCATATCCCTGCCTCCCTTCCCTTCTAACATCATTGAATATGGTGTTGTGAAGGCCAAAAGTATAACTGAGTTGAAAAGAGAATTAGTTAAGTTCATGGAGGGCAGGTCCATCAACGGCTATTAACCATGATGCTCAGGGGCACAATCACATGCTCTGGGTGTCCTTTAACCTCTGACTACCAGACTCTGGCACTGGACGACAGCGGATGGATCACTCTATAATCACCCTGTTCTGTTCATTCCCTGTGAAGCATCTGGCACCGACTACTGGGGTAGATGGACCACTGATCAGACCCACTGTGGCCATTCTTACGTTCACTGCGTTGTGTTTCTGCCTTCTAATAGCATCCTTGATCCTCTCCAGTTTTATAACTGCTCCTTCCCAGGCAAGTTTCATCTTCTTCCTCCTCCTTGTGTCTGAGCTCACTGATCAAATTCTTTTTCCTAATCCAGTCTGATCTGGGCTTCCATTAGCCTGCACTCCCCTGCTGTTCCTGTCCTCTCTTGGGACCATCTCATCAGCTCACAAGACTTCAGCTACCAGCTCTGCCCGGATTCCTTACAGCACACCCAGGTGCTGGGGCATCATCCCTCGAGCCAACAACTTATTCTCCCCACTTCACAGCGACGGTTAAAGGGTTAATTACACTAAAACCGGGCTGAGAGGCCACATCCCCAATAGAGGACCCAGCACAGCCGGAATAAAGCCAGGGGCCGGGTGAGCAAAGGGCTCCGGGCACAGTTATCTGGGGTCCCAGCCAGATCTGGCCCCACCCAGCCACGCTGCAGACGGTGAGTTGGTTCCCAGGCAGCGGACGGGCTCTGGGTTGCTCCGGGCTTGTCTCTCCCGGGCAGAAGCGAGGCCAAGACAAGACATCGCCAGGCGAGTCTCGGGCAGTGGAAACACCCGCCCCGACGGGCCATAGGGCCGAGCCCGCTGCCCGCCCGCTCACACCTGTCACCCGACCCGGGCTGCCCCGCGGCCGCTCGCTACCCAGGGCCCGACTGGCCGGGCCGAGCCCCTNAGTCACAGTTTCTAGGAGCGGGAACAGCTTGAAGCGGGACAGGGAAGGCTCCAAAACGGGGCGAGCCCTCCAGGAGGGGGGAGGCGAGCCCCGCCCACTCACCGCGAGCCCCGGGCAGGGGCAGCAGCAGCAGCGCCAGGAGCCCCCAGAGCGAGCAGCGCGGAGCCGAGACCATGGCGGGGCCGGCAGCGGAGCCTCTGGGCCGCCACCGCTCGCTCCGGCTCTGCCAGCACCGTCGGGGCCAAAGCTCCGGGACAGCGAGGGAAGGGGGCGGGAGCAGGGGAGTGGCCAGGAGAGGATGGGGCGGAGCCTGAGAGGTGGGGGCTGGGTGCGGTCAAAAGGGGCGGGGCTTCTGTCCCTGCTTTGCACCCAGGCGCTGTCCGGAAAGCCAGTGCTCGGGTGAGGGGCGGGGTAGAAGAGGCTGCTCTGCACCTTGAGTTATTGGTTCGCCCCAGGGATCAGCATCGAGCCTATGTCCTAGGAGGCCGGTGGACTTGCCCAGGCACACACATGGAGGGGGCCGGCTCACCCCACTGCACGTGTGTCTTTGTGGGTGCAGCCGTAGGCACAGGAGCGGCGTCAGGGTTTTTGGCATCCTAGGCAGGGGTCGTTCCGCGCTCCCGGTTGGCGGCGGCAATTTGGCGGTGGGGGGGTTCCTTCCACGCTCCCGGTCTTCGGAGCGAGTGAAGGACCTGCCGCAGAATTGCCGCCGAAGACCCGGGAGCGCGGAAGGACCCCCACCGCTGAATTGCTGCTGAGAGTGGCAAAATTCCACACCCCCAAATCCTGGTGCCCTAGGCAAGCGCCTAGGTCGCCTAAATGGAAGTGCTGGCCCTGCGTGGGCACATTACACAGAGGGGCAGCTGCTGATGGAACCACCGACCAGATCTACCCCTCATTTGCGTATGCTCATTTAGGTGCAAATTGAAACATTTAAAGCCCTCCACTGGTTTCCCTTCCAGTCTGTATCTCTGGGTGCAACGGCCATCCCCGGAGCTGCTTCCAGGAGCAGGCTTCCTGCAGCTGGCAGGAACGGTTTCTTTCAAAAGATATAAAACCCACTGTTTGTACTAACTAACTCTGTTCACTTTTTTGCTTTTGTGAACAAGCTGTATGTCACTGTTGTTATGTTAGGCTAAAAGAGGCTCTGACAGGGGGCTTAGAGAGGGACTGTGTTATTTTTAAATAATTTCTAAACAACTTCCTCTTTCTCTGAGGAAATTCAACCATCAGACCTGGCTGGTATTTAAGCTGAATAGTGATGTATTTCCCGCACAGTCTCAGTGTTGAGGTGAGGGGGAGGGGGAAGAGAAAGGAAACAGCCCCATAATACAGAGACCTGGCCCATTCCACACTGCTCTGTTCAGTTTCTGATCTAATGCAGTAGGACACGTTGTGACATTCTGGCAAGAGCTACTGACTGAAAGGGGTGTTCAAAGAGGGAGGAGTAAGTACTCAGTAATGACTGCAGGACTTGGCTAAAGTTTTTATTAGTTTTCTTTTTTTTTTTAAATGATACTCTGTAAAATCAATATAAACGGTGAGTCACTATGATTGACGAAAATGTTGTATAGCATTGAAAACATATAGTTCTTCGTAGCTAAGAGGCATGGTCTTTGTCCCACAAAGTTTACAATCTAAGGTCCTCTTTCTGTACACTGTTCTGTGCTGAACTCCACCCATATCTCTAGGAAAGTAGCCTTTATCATCCGGAAATTCTTCCTCAAATGTCTGTCACCACCCACCATTCTATCTCACCAGTCAGACCTGGTCTGCCAAGCGCAGAGAGGGTGCTCAGGGGAGCAAAGCTGCTCCAGGAAAGCTTTATATACAATTACCTTCTCACCGTTACCCTTCTTTATGGCACTTGACCCACAGGGCAGTGACTGGCTTCTGAGCCACCCTTGTGTGTGATTCCCAATACATGTTGTGACATGGCGAGGTGAGGGCTCTGTCACCCCTGTCCTGCAACCTAGGATGCCTTACAATGCCTTGTGGAAGTAGCTCCCACCTGGGCCATCCACAAACAGCCTTCCTTCATGCAAGTCACAACCTGCCAGCCACAGCCACACTGGGGTTCTGTTATCCCTTTAAGACAAGGGTGGGCAAACTATCGCCAGGAGCATTTTAAGCCAACCCCGAGCTCCTGCTGGGGAGCAGGAGCTGGAGCTTGCCCCCCTCTGGCAGTCCAGCTGGGGTGCTGGGTCAGGGGGCCACACCAAGCATGGCCCCACTCTGGCTCCTATGTGCTCCAGTGACCCACTCCAGGGCTCCAATGGGAGCTGTAGGGGCAGTGCCTGTGGATGCGGCAGTGTACAGATCCATCTTGCTATTCTTCCATGTAGGAGTCGGAAAAGGGACATGCCACTGCTTCTGGGCTGCTCGGAGCCTTCACCCCTGATCCTCTCCCTGCACCCCAAGCCCCTGTCCCAGTTCTCATCTCCTTCCTGCTCTCCAAACCTGTCAATCCCAGCCCAGAGCATCCTCCTTCACTCCATACCTCTCATCTCCATCCCTACCCCAGAGCCCACATACTAACCGGAACCTGCCTCCCTTCTCGCACCCCAACCCCAATTTTGTGAGCATTCATGGCCCGCCATACAATTTCTATTCCCCGATGTGGCCTCTGGGCCAAAATGTTTGCCCACCCCTCCTTTAAGGGAACAATACACAATAAATTTGTCACCTCAAATTGAGTTACCCATACAATTTAACTTAATTTCAATAAAAGAATAAAAACTATTTTTGTCCTTTAAATAAATCTGATTTTAAGGAAGTAGCAGTAATGACGCATGAAATTTGGAAATGGTTACATGAGAAGTAAAGATAAAAAACTTCCTGGTGCTTAACTTAGCCTATACTTGATTCAAAAGTGAAGTCCCTACCAGATTCTATCAGCATTACAGACTGAACTTTTCCAGTCAGGACACCTCCCTCAAGTCTAGCAGCTGTTTCTCCTTGTCTTCTCACTTACAAAGAGGGAGATGGACAGGGAGAGAAGAGTTGCTTGGGGTGTTTGCCCCTCACTTTCATATTTCATTTCCCTCTTGGAAATGCAAGTCCTTCAGAGCATTTTCTAGTACAAATTCCTTCCATGTGAGAGTCAGGCAGAAAAATCTCCTGGTAAAAAGTCCCATGCTGTTTTTTCCTCACCCCCTGTTTGCTGAAATGCAGACCTCTTTTGTCCTTTGCCTTTCCCCATTCACTGTCCAAAGACTGTGTTTACATGTAAATTTGAGGTAAACTCACATCCCTTTAAAACCAGCTTGACCCATTTTGCCTAATTGTGGAGTTTGAACATGCCCTACCAATGTCATGCAGGGGGGAATTCATAACTTTAAATATAATGCCACACACATTTTACTGTGATATTGACCAGTGAATTGGGAGTTTTCAAATTATACCTTACAAGGCATCTTTTGTGCAAAGATTACTACAATAGCATGTAGGGTGTGAATACACGGTGCATTCGGTCACACATGTGCATTAGCCTCTATGCATTAAGAAGCGCCTAGCCCCCAGTGCCCAGCTATGCCTCCTTCATGCTGTTTGATTCTATGCGCTGACTCAAACAGCTGAAAGATGGGATGTGAGCAGAGAAATCATGGAACTTTGGCTGATTTATCAACTGCTAAAAAGGTCAGTGAAACATGGCCCAGGAAAACATTTAACCTGCCACAACAATTGAACAGGACTATTCTAAGATTCAGCCCATGCATTGGGAATGACTGGGAGCTGCCACAGGGCAGAGAAGAAAAGAAGCAGGCTGAGCTCCATTCGATCACTCTCTAAGTCTGTACATGACCACCTCCTCCTCCTCCCCCAGAACATCCCTCAAGCTGGGGGAACCCACCCAGGCAGGTGCAGCCCCATTCCACGAGGGTGGTGATGGTGGCTGAAGTCCACCCAAATCAGCACAGGAACCCAGTGGCTGATGAGCTAATAGAGTGAGTTCTGTAGATGAAGTGGTAGCCATCTGTGGCAGTGTGTGCAGGGGAGAGGCTTGCAGTTGTACATAAGATAATTAGTTAGCTGTTTAAAAAAAAAATACTAGGAAATTGTATTCAGTAAAAATTGATTTAGGTTGCAAAGTCAAGCACCAAGGAGTTAAATCCAGCATGTCTTAAGGTTGCTCATGCATAACACCAGACTGGAAGCTGTATTTAAACAGCACCTAGGACACTGAGGTCCTGCTCCATGACTAAGGGTCCTTGGCCCTCTACTAATACAAATAAAGAATGCAACAAATCTGTGGTAGACCCAAAAGCAGAGCTGAAAACAGAACCCACAACTTCTGACTCTTATGCTGATGCTTTAACCATGTAACCACCTTCCTTCCTCACATCCACTCATTTCATCCTCTGCGGGTCCTGGATGTGAAGGTCTTATCTGCAATGGCAAGTTGTCAAGTTTAAAACAAGTTTAACTACCTCAAAGGAGTAATATCTTAATCACAAGGAACTGTGATTCAAAACCTCTATGCACTCACCGCCTATCCCTTCTTACATTTTCCATTATGGCCTTTCAGTTAAAAATATCTTTTAAATATCTGGTAGCTTTGGAAATATGTATCATAACTGTCTGTTTACTGACCTCTTGTCCACAATAGAGTGCCTGTATTTTCCCTATTTAGAAAAGATGGCATTGTTTTCACAGTGCCAACCTTCTTAGAATTCCTGTTGATAATGTAACGTGGTAAGGAGAGGAGGAGAGCGGCAGCTGAAGACAGTAGGGGTCTGAGCTCATTTTCGCTGGGTTCTTCTTCCAGTATCCTGTGGGACATGGACCAAGCAGGAACATTCATCCAGATTACATCCTTTCAGACTGGTTAGGAAATCCGTGCACCCTAGTAAAGCTGCTTACCTGCAACAGCAAAGAGGGAAACTTATTGGATCAGGGCAGAGAGCTAGATTTCAACTTAACTTTTAAATGGTTAACCAGACAATTTCTAGTAACAAGTATGAAAACAGTCAGGATCTTTATTCAGTATTCCTTTTATTTTTTTTTAAAAAAGGACATCCCAAATAAGACATTGTAAATCCCACAGATTTCTTCAACTATAGTTTCTTCACCTGCGGAAAGAATATTGCTAAATAAAACTCAATGCAGTTTGTGGTTGCCCCAAAAAAGAGAAACAAACATGTTTTAAATCTTACAAGAAAAATGCACCTTTATAATAAGCATCTTGTCAGTAGCACAGATAATCATTTCCTGAATTTAAAAAGCACGTTTTAAGATCTACAAAGAGTTTTTAACCACTAAAATATGAAAATAATATCACTATAATCATACATAGTCTCTATACCACTGGAGAATTTGCTCTGGAGCAGTACACTTTTGATCTTACTGTACTTCTTATAAGGAAGTGCTTGTTGATTGTACGGATTGTAGTTTTGATGCTGCACACTGAAAAACTAGCTTCTGAAGCAAGCATGGCTTAGAACAGGACATTTTATACCACACAAAAGGTATGTCTACACTACGGGATTATTCCGCTTTTACATAAACCGATTTTGGAAAACAGATTTTATAAAGTCAAGTGCACGCGGCCACACTAAGCACATTAATTCGGTGGTATGCAACCATGTACAGAGGCTAGCGTCGATTTCTGGAGCGTTGCACTGTGGGTAGCTATCCCGTAGCTATCCCATAGTTCCCGCAGTCTCCCCCGCCCATTGGAATTCTGGGTTGAGATCCAAGTGAATGATGGTGCAAAAACAGTGTCGTGGGTGATTCTGGGTAAATTTTGTCGCTCAATCCTTCCTCCGTGAAAGCAGCAGCAGACAATCATTTCACGCCCTTTTTCCCTGGATTGCCCTGGCAGATGCCATAGCATGGCAACCATGGATCCCATTTTGCCTTTTGTCACTGTCACCGTATGTGTACTGGATGCTGCTGACAGAGGCGGTACTGCAGTGCTACACAGCAAGCATTCATTTGCCTTGCAAAGGTAGCAGAGATGGTTACCATCCCTATTGCACTGCCTGCTATTGTAAATTGGCGATGAAGAATGACGATTATCAATCATTTTGGTACTGTTTTACAATTGGAAATTGGCGATGATGGTTATCAATCATTTGTACCGTCTTACTGCTGTCATGGGTGCTCCTGGCTGCCTTGCTGAGGTTGGCCGGGGGCGCATGAACAAATGGGAATAGACTCCCTGCGTCATTCCCTTGTTTATATTTTGTCTAAAAATGAGAGTCAGTCCTGCCTAGAATATGGGCAAGTCCTACTAGAGCCAGAGAGCACAGCCGCTCGGGGTCAGAGCCCCAGAGATCCCGCAGAAATGATGAGCTGCATGCCATTCTAGGGGTGCGCCGCCAACAACCCCACCCGTTGCTCCCCCCTCCATACCCTCCTGGGCTACCATGGCAGTGTCCTCCATTTGTGTGATGAAGTAATAAAGAATGCAGGAATAAGAAACACTGACTTTTTAGCGAGATAAAATGAGGGGGAGGTAGAACTCCCGCTGCTATGATAGTCCAGGAGTACAGAATCTTTTCTTTAGAACATGAAAGGGGGATGGGGGCTGATGGAGCTCAGCTCTAACTGTTATGATGAGGACGGTTACCAGCATTTTGCACCGTCTGCCAGGAATGACAGGGAGTCATTCCATTTTTACCCAGGCGCCCCCAGCCAACCTCACCAGGCCAGCCAGGGCACTCACGGATGATGACGGTTTTTCACCAATTTTGTACCGTCGCCATCAGGAAAGAAGGGAGGGGATGCTGCTGTTCAGCACTGCAGCACCATGTCTACCAGCAGCATGCAGTAGACATAGCAGTGACATTGAAAAATGGAAGAAAATTTTTTCCCCTTTCCTTTCACGGAGGGCGGGGTGTAATTGAATGAGATGTATTACCCTGAACCACCCGGGACAATGTTTTTTGACCCTACAGGCATTGGGAGCTCAGCCAAGAATGCAAATGCTTTTCAGAGACCCTGGCGGGGACTGTGGGATAGCTGGAGTCCTCAGTCCCCCATCCCTCCCTCCATGAGTGTCCATTTGATTCTTTGGCTTTCTGTTACACTTGTCACGCAGCACTGTGCTGAGTCCCTGATGTGGCCTCTGTCTATCATAGCCTGGAGATTTTTTCAAATGCTTTGTCTTTTCGTCCTCTGTAACAGAGCTCTGATAGAACAGATTTGTCTCCCCATACAGTGATCAGATCCAGTATCTCCTGTACGGTCCATGCTGGAGCTCTTTTTGGATTTGGGACTGCATCGCCACCCGTGCTGATCAGAGCTCCATGCTGGGCAAACAGGAAATGAAATTCAAAAGTTCGCCAGTGCATCCGAGTTCAGATTGCTTCCCAGAGCAGTCACAATGGTGCACTGTGGGATACCACCCGGAGGCCAATACTATCGATTTGCGGCCACACTAACCCTAATCCGACATGGCAATACTGATTTCAGCGCTACTTCTCTCATCGGGGAGGAATACAGAAACCGGTTGAAAGAGCCCTTTATATCGATATAAAGGGCCTCGTTGTGTGGACGGATGCTGGGTTAAATTGGTTTAATGCTGCTAAATTCGGTGTAATCGCATAGTGTAGACCAGGCCAAACATGCACTAGGTGCTTGTCTAAAGATGTCTTGGCCCTGTGCTGCCAGACCCTTGACCCTTTGCAGAACTTTTGTTGATTTCAGGAGGGCTCCACACAACTGCGAGGTCTGTTCACACAGAACAGCTTGCAGGAGTAGAGCTCAGATCTGTTTTACATTTTAACTAAAAACTGCACCTTATTCTGGACTTGTGCTTTCTGTAAAACTCAGGGTGGGGTCATTACTTTAACTGACTGCAAATGCTAAGCACATTTAGTAAGAAGGGTGTAACCTGATAGTTATGAGATGAGGGGAAATGGTGTCTTTACGGTTTCACAGCCTGTTCCCTTTATTTCTAACTCACAGAGGGAGTTGGCAGTGACTCCTGTATCAGGGTGGCGATGTCTTTCTATTACAAAAGAGTCTTGTGAAGTTAGATTTTCTCAAACATCACCATTGTTTGCAGCAGCCCTTTGAAATTCAGCAGGCAGAAAGCACTCAGGTTAGAGATGTGCCTTTTTTTTGTGCCCCCTCCCAGGCAATTCCATTCAGGGTTGGCTGAGATATAAACTTATAAATAAATAAATAAATAAATAAAACCACCATTTCCTTCTCACTCACAGTTCCAAAAAAATGTTGGCAGCCTGCCAAAAACCAACACAACTTTCCTAAGTCCTACACTCTGCACTATAGCAGCAAGATACTGCACTAGGAAAGCCTGGGAACTGCAACAGGGCTGTGGAGAACGCTTGGTCAGGAGCCCCAACAGCCCCCTTAGGTAGCACATGGGCCCCTATAGATCATCTCCCACTCTGGGGGCACCACGGGAGGCAGGAGCTACAGGCCAGTGAGGAAGTCCTGGAGCCCATCAGTGAAAGAACTGTCAACCTGAACCGTTCGTAGCCGAGGTGCTGGAACAATGTTTCTAATGGGGGTGCGGTGAGTCATTGAACCAAACTGTAAAAAAACTCTGCATACAATGGAAACTACTTAAAGCCAGGGGGTGCGGCAGCACCCCCAGCACCCCTAGTTAGTAGAGAGAATCCTTTCTTAATTTTTTCCCACTTATTGTCTCTAATATTTCTCTTTTGTAGGGCTGCCAACCCTCCTGGTTTCACTGGGAGTCTCCTGGAATCAGGCCCTACTTCCCAGAGGCTACTGCAGCCAAACCGGGAGATTTGGGGCGCTAGCAGTCCAGCAGCTCAGCGGGGCTAAGGAAGGTTTCCTGCCTTCCCTCGCTCTGTGCTGCTCCTGGAAGCAGCTGGCACCATCCCTGCGGCCCCTGGTGGATCGGGGAGGCGGGAAGAAGAGGGAGAGGCAGGGGTCTCTGCTTATTGCTACTGCCCCAGCCCCCAAGTGCTGACTCTGCAGCTCTCATTGACTAGGAAGTGCGGCCAATGGGAGCTGTGGGGGCAATGCCTGCAGGCAGGGGCAGCACTCAAAACTCCCTGGCCCCCCCACACCTAGAAGCCTCTGCCAGAGGGATGTGTCAGTCGCTTTTGGGAGCTGCCCAGGACAGACTAGGGCTTCTCGTGCCCATGGCGCATGGCCATTTCGCCGCCCCCTGCGCTGATCCCACGGCTCCGGTGGAGCTGCCGCAGTCATGCCTGCGGGCGGTCCACTGGAGCTGCGCAAGCAGCTGACCATCCGCAGGCATGCCTGCGGGCGGTCCACTGGAGCTGCGCAAGCAGCTGACCATCCGCAGGCATGACTGCGGCAGCTCCACTGGAGCCGTGGACCAACGGACCCTCCGCAGGCATGCCTGCGGCAGGTCAACCGGAGCCGCCTGCCACCCCCCTGGCAAAATGCCACCCCCCGAATAATCCTGGTGCCCTAGGCAATTGCCTAGGCTGCCTAAACGGTAGCGCCAGCCCTGGAGCTGCCCAAGGTAAGCACCGCCCCCCTCACAACCTCCAGCACCCCACCCCCTGCCCCAGCCCAGAGCCCACATCCTGCATCGAAAATCCCTCCCAGAGCCTGACCTCTCGCCCTCTCCCTCACCCAAACTCCCTCTCAGAGCTCACATCCTCTCCTGCACCCCAACCCACTGCCCAGGCTCAGCCCAGAGTCAACTCCTACACTCTGAACCCCTTGACCCTACCCACTCCAGTCCAGAGCCCAATCCTCCTCCCGCACCTCAACGCCCTGCCCCAGCCCAGTGAAAATGAGGCGGGAGGAGGGGAAAACAAGCA
The DNA here is from genome assembly GCF_003597395.2 of Chelonoidis abingdonii. Classification (NCBI taxonomy): domain Eukaryota; kingdom Metazoa; phylum Chordata; order Testudines; family Testudinidae; genus Chelonoidis; species Chelonoidis abingdonii. The sequence goes on from NC_133772.1 coordinate 13,400,476, forward strand.
AGCAATGGAGGGGAGGCTGGAGTGAGCAGCGAGAGGGGCCTCGGGGAAGGGGCAGGACAAGAGTGTTTCCATTTGTGCCATTAGACAGTTGGCAACCCTACTCTGTTGGGCCCGCTGTCAAGTCTGCACAATGCAGAAAATCCACATGCATTAGCTGCATTACCCTTGTAACTGTTCCGAGAGCTAATTCTTTAAACTCTGGTAAGCTATTTACTCCCAAATTCACATCCTTGAGATAATTGTATGGATTTGGAGACTCTCTCTGGCCTATTAAGAAGCAAGAAATATAAATTTTCTCTCACTTAGATGATCAATGCTTGAATAGGTCAGTGTTAAGGTTTTCAGTCAATGCTATTTTTACAATTTATTATTTGTATTGTGCTAGTGCATAGGGCCCCCCTGGGAGGATCAGGGCCCCACTGTGCTAAGCAGCACAAAACTACACAACAAAAAGCTAGTCCCTGCCGCCATTAGTTCTCATTAGAGATGGAAGGGTGGACAGCTTCGTAAAGAGCTGTATGAGAGGATTTGGTTCCAAAGATTCTGGCATTCAAAAACTGTCCTTTAGTCTCACATTTGAGTGCAACACAACAGAAAGGAGGAAGTTCATGAAGAGTTAAGTGCAGGCCAGCTTCATCAGCTCAAGGGCCACATGAGGCAAGATGAACACTGAAGCTGATCACCTAAATTAAGCAGGCAGAGAGTACAGTGATAATGAGAGTTTCAAGAAGTTAACAGCTTACATGAGGGAGGACCACATTACACAGAAAGACAAACCCACTGAAAATCCTCTCCAACTGCTCCCTGCACGTGACAGACACAGCAGTTCTGTAATGTGGTCACAAAGCTCACAAGGACAAAACAGGTTTTTCTTTTAAACGTATATCACTTTTACTGGTTTCTTCTGCTGTGTTTACAGTTCGTTCTGTACAGAGAGAAATACTTTCACATGCTCCTATTAAACATTAAAGTTGGACTAAAAAAAATTAAGAGTTTATTCCTCAGCATCATTCATTCCTTTTCTTTCTACCCCTGCATCCAAATCTCTCATCCAAGTCCTCACTTCCCATCTCAACTATGGCAAAACTCTCCTCTTGGGCCTGCCTGACACCTACCTTGTCCCTTTCTGGTTTATTCAGAAAGCAGCCACTAAGATAGTGTTCCTTGCCCACATACGGACTATGTCACCTGCCATCAGCTCCTCAGCATCAAGTTCAAGCTTCTACCAACCAACTACAGAGGCCTGCCTAACTCAGCCCCTTCCTACTTCTCTAACCTGGTTTTGCATTGCTCTCTGCCCTCTCAAAACCAGTCTGTGCCTTTCCCCAAAGACCCTCAATGACCTCATCTGCAAGGCCATTCCCCAATTTCTCCCTCTTGATCTATTTCTGCCATGATGCCTACAGGGAACTAGCTAGCTCAGGCGTAGGCAACCTTTCAGAAGTGCTGTGCCAAGTCTTCATTTATTCGCTCTAATTTAAGGTTTTCCACGCCAGTCGTACAATTTCATGTTTTCAGAAGGTCTCTTTCTAGAGATCTATAATATATATAACTAAACTATTGTTGCATGTAAAGTAAATAAGGTTTTTTAAATGTTTAAGAAGCCTCATTTAAAATTAAATTAAAATGCAGAGGCCCCTGGACTGGTGTCCAGGACCCAGGCAGTGTGAGTGCCACTGAAAATCAGCTTGTGTTGCTGCCTTCGGCATGCATGCCATAGGTTCCCTACCCCTGATGTAGAAGGTGTTTAAATGTCTAAGTAACAGAGTCCCATTGAAATCAACAGTAGTTAGAC
>NC_133772.1:13403153-13459960 GCF_003597395.2 Chelonoidis abingdonii
GCACAACATCGCGCACTCACTCACAAGCTCTGGCATAGAAGAAACTGTGTGTGGGAGAGAGAGTGGGCAGGGAAGTGGGTTATTTCCCTTTGCTGTAGACTCAGGGCATCTGAGTCTTGGGGGTTCCCCCGGGAAGGGTTTGGGGAGACCAGAGTGAGCCAAAACACTGGAATTTTTGGATGGTGGCAGCGATATCAGATCTAAGCTGGTAATTAAGCTTAGAGGGTTTCATGCAGGCACCCAGATTTCTTGACACTAAGGTCCAGATTTGGGAAAGATGCTTATGATACCCTCACAATGGCATTTTCACAATCACTTTTCAAAGTAGAACTGAAGAGCACTTCAAACAATTTCATATACTGTAATGGCAAAATTTGTACAGACAAATCGCATATCTCCAGACATGAATTTACCTACCAACCCACAGGTGACACTACACCGGGGGTCGGCAAACTTTCAGAAGTGCTGTGCCGAGTCTCCATTTATTCACTCTAATTTAAGGTTTCGCTTGCCAGTAATACATTTTAATGTTTTTAGAAGGTCTCTTTCTAGAAGTCTGTAATATAACTAAACTATTACTGTATGTAAAGTAAATAAGGTTTTTAAATGTTTAAGAAGCTTCATTTAAAATTAAATTAAAATGCAGAGGCCCCTGGACCAGTGGCCAGGACCCGGGCAGTGTGAGTGCCACTGAAAAATCAGCTCACGTGCTGCCTTTGGCACACGTGCCATAGGTTGTCTACCCCTGAGCTAGCTGATAATGGTAAGTTCAAGGAATTATTGGCATTACACGGCATCCAGAGCCCCCCTTTGGCCAGGTTAAGTTTAAACTATTAGCGAAATATCCATGAGGAAGCATCAGAAAGAACAGCTGAAATGCAGGATTTGGTGGAGGGAGACAGGTTATGATTAGTGTAGTAGATCTGAGAGTCATCAGGATAAAGGTGGTAGCCAACCACCAACCATGTCAACAGATGAGATCATTTAGCTAAGAGGCGCAGAGAGAAAAGAGAAGTGGGCCAAAGTCAGAGTGCTGTGGGAATCCTGAGGACAGTGAAGGCGAGAGAAGGACTCACTCCCCCCACAAAAAAAAAATAGTGAAGGCACAAAAAGAAAGGTAGGAAAATCATGAGTGAACCCCAAGGAAGGCCATGTTTTAAGAAAAGCATGTTTTAGAGTGTCAAAAGCAAATAAGAACTAGTTAGCTGCTAATGGCAGGTACAAGGAATTATTAGCACTATGTGGCATCCAGGGGTCCCCTTTGGGCACGTTAAGTTTAAACTATTAAACTACGTGTAAGACTAATATCCACGAGGAAGTGTCAGAAAGGAGAGCTGAAATGCAGAATTTGGAGGAGGGAGACAGGTCACAATTGGTGAAATAGATCTGAGAGTCATCAGGATAAAGATGGTAGCCAACACCAACCATGTCAACAAATGAGATCATTTAGCTAAGAGGTGCAGAGAGAAAAGAGAAGTGGGCCAAAGTCAGAGTGCTGTGGGAATCCTGAGGAAAGTGAAAGCGAGAGAAGGACCCACTCCCCCCACAAAAGATAGTGAAGGTACAAAGAGAAAGGTAGGGAAAGCATGAGTGAACACCAAGGGAAGAAACTGTTTTAAGAACAGCATGTCTTAGAGCGTCAAAGGCAAATAAGATGTGGAGGAAGACAGATTAGAAGCCCTAAAATTTGGCCACAAAGAGGCTGTTGAAACCAAAACAGCGCTTGAAATCCTTGCAGACTGCAGTTTGCACATGGCATGTCTACTCCATACCATGGTCATACAGCTGTGCTTTAAGCTTCATGAATGCAAACCCACATTTAAAGATATTAAAGGTGGGGCTTTTTTTTTTTTTAAACTGGATCATTATTAGCAATTACTTTTACATCTGATCCTATGACAAGGGATTACACTCAAGTACACTAAAAACAAAGATGCCATAGCATTAATCAAAATAACCAGATAGCATCACCTTTTCTCTAGTCCCTCTTCTCCTGAACTACAATCAGAGAACAAAGGCTCCAATCCAGAGTCACAGGGAACTTACCTAAAATAAGCAAGCTCTGTTACATACCTATACTTTTAGGGGAGTAAGCACAGGCCCTGCAGCTTCCTAATATTACTGGACTGAAGACCAACATCCAGTTTGCATTGTCGTTGCAGGGGGTGATACAGTCCTAGCCTGGGAGGTGAGATTGTGGGAGTGCACAGGTCTTGTGTGCACATCCAGCTGTAGCCCGTGGGCCAGCTTACCTGTATTATATGTATTGCTTTGTTATCCCGCTTTATTATATTTAGTAGTAATGCAAGGTAATGATGATTAAAAACTCGAGTTCAGTGCACCTTTCTCTGATGTTTGTCTGTGTTACTGCTTTCCCTTCCTAACTAAGAAAAGTGGATCTAAAAGACTAAAGGCAAAGAACCAGAAAAGAAGAAGAGCTGAGTGGGAAAAGAGGAAGTTCCCTGCTGAGTTACAGTGCATGTGTCTGACAGGGACCAACGTCTGACTGTGAGGTTGCCTGGAATTTTCATTTAGATTCTGATTTAGAATTTTCAAAGGTGAGTTACCTATCCCAGGTAGGCTGGTTACCCCCTGTGTGCCCCTCAGAGTCCCATCTGGGGTGCCAGCTGTAGCCTGACCCCAAGTTAGGTATATATCATTGTAACTTAAGGATAAACAGGTTTTGGTCCAAGATTAGGCCCAATAAGATTATTGTAAAATCATCACATAATTTGGGAACCCTGATGTGCATTGGTGCAACACTCACACTATAGGAGGTTTTTCTATATATAAATATATGATTAAATAATTTAGCAAAGATTACACACACGCTTAAACTTAATAAGGTAGATAGAGATAATATAGAAAGTACATTTGAACATCCATACTTACACCCTTATCTTTTATACTTAACCATTATCTTTCTTATTACCATCATCGTCCTCATCTTCCCCGGTGGCCATTATGTAGGCCTTGGGAGGGGCCAAAATCTCTCCAACCTATTTCCTTCCCCTGGGATGTTACTTTTATAATAGGTTACGCTGAAGCTGCCATGGCCAATGCCTACTTAATAGAGGTTCTTATTTGCATTTCCTCCCCTTAAGGTGTCCCTTTTTTATAGGTTAGTATATGTATGATGTTACCCTGTTAGCATACATGTTAATTTGCTGCCACAGCACCTTTGTGGTCGGAGGTTCTGTTTGGAACCTTCTGGATGCTGGTGTCAACGATGTTCTGTGCCGGTGTCAGCTATGTTTTGTGGGTGGCTGAGGTCAGTATTTTGGACAAAATTCCTCCTCTGGCATGCCACTTTTAATTCCCTATAACTTATGAGTTACTTAATAGAATCATAGACTTTAAGGTCAGAAGGGACCATTGCGATCATCTAATCTGACCTTCTGCACAATGCAGGCCACAGAATCTCACCCACTCACTCCTGTATGAAACTTGAGTCTGAGCCATTGAAGTCCTCAAATCATGGTTTAAAGACTTCAAGGTGCAGAGAAGTCTGGGTTTTAATGAGGGTGTAGTGTTACAGACCCCGTATTTGACCTGCCTTCCCTAGAAAGCAGTGGCATTTTTCAATAAGGATTAGAGCAAGTAGCTCTTCCTGTTTTATATTTAAAACCAACTTTAATACTACAATATTGCAATTACATATTTTTGATTAAATGTGGGCTTTTGCAACCCATAATTATGCTATATGTATACACTGTATGCAGAAATTTGATATATGACATATGGTTTTTGTGATATCTTTGATATCAGTGTAGACACCTCCCACCCTGGAGTTATTGATGAGAGGATGATTTTTTTTCAGGTTGCTACATGTGACATGGTTATATTTGGTAGCTGAAGGTTATACCTTTACCTGGTATACTCTTTTACCATATGTTTAGTTTTTACACATATTGTACTTCAGTACATATATGTACACACACTGATATTAGTTTAGGCAATGAGCTTAATACTGTCAGTTTTGATTATTAATTTTTCCCAAGTTTGATATCCTGGGGATGAAATGATATGGCTTCAAGGAAGGCACCAGTATACCAAAGCGTGTTCATGCACCAGAGCAACAAAAATGTTCTTATATTAATCCCCAAGCAAAAACACCAAAATATTTTACAAAGACAAACTCACAAATAAATAGTTATTTGAGATATTATTATACCATCTGTTGAATAGTTAACAGGATGACTTTTTACTCGACAGGTACTAAAACCAACCTCATTTTGTAACAACGGATATTCCTCTGCACCTTCTCATCCCATGGGATTCCAAAACACCAAGGTGCCCTAAAGCTCCTGCAGGCTAGTGGGTCAAGCTCATCAGCCCTACTACAGAATATGAGAAGGTGGCCAGATACTAAATGCCGTTGGGAAGTGTGGGGTTCTTGCCTCATACTGGGAAGGTTTATAGCATTTGATTCCTCCTTGGCTCTGTTCCCTTAGGACACAACCACCTCCGCTTTGCATCTCCGTGCTCTAAAGCAGCCTTCCTAAGTTCCTCTTTATCACCTTCCTTTCCATTTCCTTCCAAATGGCCAAGTAAACACACAGAACTACTGAGCTCCGCCAAGACAAATACGTAACTGGCAATGGTGCCTTTGGATAGCAGCACTGGGTCTGTTGTGATGAAAAAAAGAGTCTATGTTTTGGCCTGCTTGGAAACGCCTTTGTCCAGCCTAGATGCTCCCCCAGAGATAAGCTGAGTAAAACAGATCAGGCCAGGCAGATGTTAAGGGGACAAAAATGAAAGCAAGTGCAACACAAACAGAACCCCTTTCTGAACTACATGCCTGATCTCCAGTCTATCATGCCTAGGAGCATTATCAGATGCCAACTAGCATAATGACCTGATGAACAAAAGCTTTGGAGTCCCTGAATTCTGCTATTAATTATAGACCTTACCCTCATCTCATCTTCAGGGAGTGTAACAATGGGGTTATTCCATAGATTTCACTGGCGTTATCACCGGCTTTACGCCAGTGTAAACGTAATCAGAATCTGTCTCTTGGCATATAATGGGTAAGGCTGGACTATTAGGCCAGATTCCAGGCTGCTTTGTGCCACTCCTGCAGCGTATAGGGACTGCAAAGGGAGCGGTGAGGTCCCCAGAGGAATTCCCCCAGTGCAGGGAAAGCATATGCTGGCATATGCATCTCGAAAGCTGCCTGTCATGCAGCCCTCGGTATAAGGTACTGCCAAAGGCATGAAAAGAAGAGGCCAGAGCACTTCATGCTTTGGAATTCTTGGCTGCAGGGGAATTCTTGGCTGCCAGTGGGAAAGCTGCTGAGGGTTATGTGGTGTTGTGACTATTCCAGGAACAGATGGGACCTGTGTGGGTGCGTAGTGCTCAAATGTGCACAGGAGGCTGCACAGGCCCTCAGAGCCTGAGAAGCCCAGAATCGGAGAGGTAGAAAAGGGGCTTAAAGCCCTGATGTCCTGATCAGTGCCTTGTGTGCCACGCCTCTTGTGAGCAGCAGCACAGAGTCTTGCTCCTATCTTTCAGTCGCAGCACTTCCTGTCAGTGACGATTGGAACTGTTAGTGGTCATGACAAGGCATTTCTGTTCCGCCTCTGAACACTCACCTTCTACATTAGTGGCTCTCAACCTTTCCAGACAACTGTACCCCTTTCAGAAGTCTGATTTTGTCTTACATACCCCCAAGTTTCACCTCACTTCACTACTGGCTTACAAAAATCAGACATAAAAATAAAAAAAAGTGTCACAGCACACTCTTACTGAAAAAATTGCTGACTTCCTCATTTTTGCCATATAATTGTAAAATAAATCAATTAAAATATAAATATTTTATTTATACATCAGTGTATAATATATAGAGCAATACAAACAAATAATTGTCCATATGAAATTTAAGTTTGTACCGACTTCGCTAGTGCTTTTTATGTAGCCTGTTGTAAAATCAGGCAACTATCTAGATGAGTTGATGTACCCACTGGAAGTCCTCTGCACATATCCCCAGGGGTACCCATACCCCTGGTTGAGAACCATTGTTCTACATCATCCAAGAGAAAACGTATGTTGAGGTGCCAAAGTAGCTTTTAGCTTTCCACAAAGGTATGTACACAGTCTGCTCCCTCCTCTCACAGATTCCTGTCCTGGCCCTTAAAATAACACAGCCAAGTTTATGAAAGAGTATTCCATGTGTAAAATATTCACTAATCAGTCATTTTGATATAAAGAAAAAGTATCTCTAACTAGTTTTATTAGGGAACTTGAAAATTCCATAGGTGTTGAGGGTGTTCAGGATCAGACTCTCAGGGATTGTCTATATTAGAAAGTTGTGCCAATTTAACTATATCAGCATAGATAGTCCACACTACGGAACTCAGTTATATCAGTACAAAGGTGCTTATAGCAGTAGATCAAATCTCGTATGGGGAAGGGAATAATTTATACCACTCTAACTGCATCCATGTTAGAGCTTTTAGCAGTGTAACTATTCTGCTAAAACATCACACATCTAATGGAAATAGATATACCCGTCAAACTTTGAATCAAGCTGCAGTGCAATGTACACCTAGGGACAGGTCATGAGGCCAGCTGAACTGGGTGCCAATTTCTAGCACATGCAATCAACATCTGGGTTATGCCCACCCATTAATCAAGGCTTTAATTTTGCTCTGACTTTGCTCTTTGCTCATCCATTTGCAGGGGACCAGAAAACAAAACACCTAGGGCTTACCATAGGAATAAACCATTATTTAAACACCTCTTTCTTGGTTGTGGTATCACTAGCTGTATCTCTCAACTAAATCTAGTGTGACAAAGTTCCTCCTCTACTTTGGGGGGTCCTGCACTTATTGGCAGATTTGCTCACTTCAGAGATCTTCCCCACAGTCTGGGTCAACTCCTCCTGTATCTGATCAGGAGTTGGGAGGTTTGGGGGGAACCCTCTACTGCAGGTTCCAGCCCAGGGCCCTGTGGCTTGCAGCTGTCTATAGTGCCTCCTGTAAAAGCTGCATGGCAGCTTACAACTCCCTGGGCTACTCCCCTATGGCCTCCTCCAAACACTTTCTTTATCCTCACCACAGGACCTTTCTCCTGGTGTCTGATAACGCTTGTACTCCTTAGTCCTCCAGCAGCACACCCTCACCCTCACCCTCACCCTCTCAGCTCCTTGCACCTCTTGCTCCCAGCTCCTCACACACACTTCCTCTCCTCTGGCTCCCTCTGGCCTGACTGGAGTGAGCTCCTTTTTAAACCCAGATGCCTTGATTGGCTGCAAGTGTTCTAATCAGCCTGCCTGCCTTAACTGGTTCTAGCAAGTTCCTGATTAGTCTACTCTAGTGCAGCCCCTGCTCTGGTCACTCAGGGAACAAAAAACTACTCATCCAGTGACCAGTATATTTGCCCTCCACTAGACTCCTGTACCCCACTGGTTTGGGTCTGGCACACTAGTTGTAAAACATAATGTAACTGGAATATGCTGTATGCAAAAGGTCTTCTGTAAGGTATCATTACAAAGCTTATAATCTAAGCAGTATGTTCATCCTATTTGTATGAATGTATCATTTTTGTATCTGAAGCTAGAAATATGAAGTATTACTCTGATGTCCTATTGTAACTATGCAAAGTGTGGGCCATTAATGGTGGCTTGGAATCTTGATGACTCCCATTAACTGAGACAGTTGGTTGTGAATAGCTCTGTTTACACATAAACCTTCCTGGGCACATGCAGATTAGCCCTGAAAGAATGGAGAATAAGGTCTTACAATGACATGTGATCATGTTACCTGGTTGTGAAATCCATCTTAAACCTGGTGCTTTTTCATTTTGAAGGAGGGATGGGAGGGGTCAGAGAGACTAAAGATTCTCACCTTGTGCCAAAGCTATAAATAGGGGGTGAAACAAAACAAAGGGGGCTCCCAGTCATGCGAAATCCCCTGCTTTTCACCTAAGATGCCTGCTGGAACTAACAAGGTCTGTACCGGGGAAAGGATTGGGCCCAGACTAGGAAGGAGTCTAGTCTGCGAAAGAAGCTTATTGGAACATCTCTGCAGGTGAGATTCACCTGTATTCAGTTGCATAATGGATTAGGCTTACACTTGTGTGTTTCCTTTTATTTTGCTTGGTAACTTACTTTGTTCTATCTGTTATTACTTGAAACCACTTAAATCCTACTTTTTAATACTTAATAAAATCACTTTTGTTTATTAACACCTGGGGGAACAAAACAGCTGTTCATCTCTCTGTATCAGTGTTATAGAGGGCAGACAATTTATGAGTTTACATTGTATAAGCTTTATACTGAATAAAAGGGATTTATTTGGGGTTTGGATCCCATTGGGAGCTGGGTGCTAGACACAGGAGTACTTGCTGAGCTGTTTTCAGTTAAGTTTGCAGCTTTGGGGGCGTGGTTCAGACCCTGGGTCTCTGTTGCAGCAGGCTTGCATGTCTGGCTCAACAAGACAGGTTTCTGGAGACCCTAGCTGGCAGGGAAGATGGGCTTAAAGGTAGTTTCAGGACATCGGGTGACAGTCCCAAGGGGGTCTTTATGACCAAACCTGTCACAATCTGTAGGTCAGATTTTCACCAGACACTGAGTGCAGCATAGTGACTACAGACTGTTACCACTATTACTAACTATATTGCAAAACATAAGTCAAAACACATCAGTTGAGGAAGCAAAATACTTGTTGAAAGAAAAACCCTGTGATCAAGCACTGGTCAATTATTTGACCTAAGCAGCATGGGAAAATTAGCTGAAATGAGCATTAAAAATTATATGATAGAGGGAAACAAAATTGCAGCACCATAAGGTATTAAAAAAATAATTGCTTGGGTAATCTGAAAATTCTATATATGTGTGTGTGTGTGTATTTCTGCAAGGCTTCCAGGTACAATTCAAAACGAAATGGAGAATAAATACATCCACAATATAATTTTAGCTATAATTTCAGTGTAGCAATTTCTAGGCAAACAGAAGAATTCCTCTGCTACTGTAAAGGCTTCAAGGAATCAATCAACTAATAGCATGTAGAGTTAAATACTATTACAGGATTTAATTTGAAAGGAAAATGCTGTGAAGATTTCATGAAACTCATCTAGCCAGTTAAAATAATTTAGAGTGAAACAGTCTCTTTATCATAGCAGAAAGACAAACTTTTATCCCATGTAGCACCTTTCTTCATGAGGGACTTTAACACACTTTAGAGATTTTATTAAACACACCATTACCATATAGACCATGGAGAATTCTAATGATATGTTGACACCTCTAGAGTGGAAGGCAGCAATGGATACATCAGGCTTCAAAGAGGGAAGAGAGAGCGAGCAGGTGGCTGTGCTGACCAAAACCAGGGCAGGGAGCTTTAGGGAAGCATTTGAGCTACCAGGCTACATGGTTTATACATTTGGTTTGGTTGTTGTGAATTAACTGCATAGCAGAAATGTGCCTCTACAGACCTTTGTCAGATCAGTGTCAGCTGAGATCAAATCCAACCTAGAGAGGGTGATTTCTGTGTTCATACATGAGTCTCAGGTGAACTTTCCCTTAGTGGCCCTGCAACAAATACTACCAGTAAAATTGACTGCTCCCAGGAAAGCAGTTTATAACCCGCAGTGGAGTTGGGTTCATTGCCAGTGCCCATTGGAATGCAACATGAACATTAATAGACTTATCCCTGCACCTCCCAGGAAGGAAGGTACTTTGGTCTTATATCCAGGTTAGAAACTAAGAACCTGAGGCAGAAAAAGATTCAGACTTACTCAAGTCCACATGGGGAGTCTGTTGGAGAATTGACAGCAGAGTGGAAAGAAACACTCATCTCCTGACTCTCAGTCCACTACCTGAATTACAAAGCCATTGTTCTCCTCATGGCACTCCAGGGGTCTATCTTGTGTCATCCTTCTCTTCTGTATGTCCATCTCCTAGGAGATACAGGTTTCAAATTAACTAATTATTTAAATATCTCAATAAAAGAACAGTGCTTTAACTCAAGGGAAAACTTCAATAAAGGATTTGAGTAAATCAGTTTCTATCCATCTCCTTGACTTTGTATCTTTCCGGGAAAGAGTTTAGGTTTTAAAGCAAAAAAGGACCATTTTGTGTCACCTCTAACACGGGCTACAGAACCTCATCCAAGACCAGTTAAATATTTACACTTTATTTCTACTCTGAATTTAGCCTTATTCCATGTTCAGCTTCTCACTGGTCCTTCTCAGAAGCCACTTAGCTTCTCATTAGTCTGATGGGCATAACAGTGCCCCTTAGACGATACACAGAGGAATAAGCGTTGGTAAACAATGGTGTTTGGCAGCACATTTGTTTATTTGTTTTAAGTGTCAGATAATTTTGAACCCTTTGGCACAATCCTGGTTAGAACCTAATAGATCAAAGGTGGCACAATTAACAGTGATCAGTCTCATTAAACAACCATTCTTTGTACCACATTCAGCCCTAGCGAGAGATTCATCACTGTAAAAGCAAGTTCTCCCTTAGATGGAAAAACAGGAAGCCAATAACTATGTAGCCATCTAGTTTAACTCCGAGGGAATTTAATCAAAGACACAAATGATGGGTCATTTGCTGCATGGGCCACAGGGGCTAAATGCAACTGCCCTTGACAACCATGGGAGAACACTTAGCAACCTACTCAACTTGTTAAAAATACAGCTCAGTTTGGCACCTTACGTGCTTTGCTTACTACAGAAACAAGTCTGATGATGTGCTCATTGAAGTTAATAGCAAAAATACCTATGACTTCAGGATTGGGCCTTTGGAAAAGAAAAGCCGAGGAATAATAGACCCATTAATTAGATAGTGACCAATAAATGCCCATGAAGGGGCAGATGCTGAGAGGTGATGAGCAGCTGCATTTTCCACAGATAGCGATGGGAGTTATGGTACTTAGTAACTAATCATTTAAATCCTGCTCCCATTAACGTCAGTGGCAAAACTCCTGCTTGATGTGAGACACTTAGATTTTTAAGGTGTTGGGGATGGAGAGCCCTCACTCCAAATTTGCATTGCTCAGCATATGCTGGTACAAGCCACAGGCTCACCTATAGTATGTGAATTACTTAAAAAAAAAAATCAGAAAAAAATGTCCACGTTATTACTCGCCTAGTGAGAAGGAAAACCTGGAGACCTCTACAGTAGGCACAGACTGACACCAATTACAAACTTCCTACTATCAACCAGAACATTTAGTTGGTGAGAGTTATCACTGGCCCTGAACCACTTCAATAGTTTTGATAGCTGCCTTTAGTTTCCCCCTTCCCAGGAAGAGCTCGGTTTTGTTCCTGTGACCATAGTGCTTTTCCTTAGGGCTTCTAGGTTGGGATTAAGGAGTCAGAGTACCTTCCACACTGTTCCCATCACAACCTTGTCTTGTTTGCGTCAGTGCTAAGGGTGGCTCTAAGTCATCTCCATGCAATGAGCTATGTACATAACTAGTTTTGCGTAGGTAGAGTACAAGGTTATGATTTTCACAAATGAATCCTAGAGTGTGTTTGAATCTCTGCCTCCCCTTCATGTTTCACAATACTTAAGACAATAGCCTTCCCTCAAGCAAGGTACCTGGAAAGGAGTTTTCCTGAGAGTCCCCCCTTCTGCCGCATGCTTCCCCCATTCAAACCTGTCATTTTATGGATTAGACTACAACAAACCACACTGCCTTAAATTAAACATTCTTCCATGGTAACAGATGCTTTGCAGACCACAACCTGCGGACATACACAAACAAACAGGAAACTGTCCCTGCCTATATGAGTTCAAACAGACCCAGTTATTGATGGTTGAAAGCTTCAGCTTCTCTGTGAGGTGTCAAGTGTCTGGTGCAGAAAGTGATGCAATGTTCTCAAACTCAGTTTCTCAGAACAGGCACAGCAGAAAGTACGAACTCATTTGTTATCAGCATTGAAACATGATGAGTACTGTATTACAAATGGGAAATAGCTTATCTATGCATTTCTAATGGCTTATTTTTACTTGAAATATAGCAGGGGCTAGCTAGAGCTTCATGATAAAACTACCCCACAGATGTTAAAATGGCAACATTAATTCCAGTAACTCTTGTGTAGTTCTAGGGGAAGTTTCAATTTGCAAGACACAAAACCTACAGCTGGTAGTCCCAGCAGTAACCAGGGACTGAACGGGCTGTGGACATGGAGCTCCCATCTCATTGAAGGTAATCCCTACTGGTCCTAAATCCTGCCATGTTGCCAGGGGCAGCCTGGGGAAGCTTACAGTGCTACTAACTTTACTGTACTTGTGTTGAGAATAATCAACTTCTCTCTCCAGGGCTGGCCATGCAACATTTCAATAGCAATGAACAGGTCACCTACTTCACTTCCCTCCCCATCTGTTCGGCTCCAGCCTGCTTCTGAACCTTGACCCAATGGTTAGATGCCACTGTGATGAATGATGAATAAATACCCGACAAATATAAAAGGTTTTTGGGGCTGGGACAGAATCTCAATTTATATCATGTACAACACTGAGCAAACAATTGACAGAGTTTTTGAAAAAAATCCACCTTGCTGCCATTCTGGACCTTGAGTTTGGTTGATTAGTGATGTTTATACTACCAATATTCAGCCTAGGTCACACAAGCATACTTCATTGTCAAACACATTCAGTATATTCCATTGACATCACAGATGGCAGCAAATGATCAGTCAGGAAAGGTAACAGTGACAAACCATTTTTAAAAGGAACAGCAAATTGAAATGGGCTAGAGATTGTATCCCTCTATTTAACCACATTTACTTCTTACACTTCAGAGGCATAGAAAAATTAGCACGAGGCTGTTTGTGGAGTGAAGTGTTACTCAATATGACTAAGGGTGACAGGACTGGACCCAGAAGAGTGCGGTAGGTAGTGCACAAAATGATTATTAGAGTGGCCTCTAGTGGTAGATGGGCACATAGAGAAGATCACGTTGCCTACCTTCATCCAGGATAGCACAGGAAAGCAGCTGTGATGAAAAGCAAGAGGCTGTGGGTCAAATTTACCTCAGTCTCTCTGCAATTAGAGAGACTGCCTTGGTGTGTGCGTGTGTTGCAATGTGATGCTGCAGACTACAGGTGAGACAAGCAGCCAGAACCCCCCAAAGCACAGCTAACAGCCAGAGATGCAACTTGGATGTGGTGAGGCAGTAACTTCTCGGTTGAGCTCCTAAGGATCCCCGGGGTGGATTTCAATTGCTTCCTGCTCCTTGACACCACTAGCTCTCCCAACAGCAAGTCACCCCCTGCCCCACTCTGTGAGCTCAGTAGTCCCCACAGGTCCACAGAGATTGCAGTTGGGGGCCATTTAGGGATTTGGGGATTGGTCCTGCTTTGAGCAGGGGGGTTGGACTAGATGATCTCCTGAGTCCCTTCCAACCCTAATAATCTATCTATGATCTATGAATCTTCTAACGCTGAGTCTCAGAGGTGAAAGTAAGCCGGTTCGGTCTGGTACGGCGTACCAGCAAGAGCCAGTACGCTGTGCCGGACCACACCGGCTTCCAAGGCAGGGATTGAAAGGGCTATGGGCTGCCTGTGGCTGTGGGCAGCCCAGAGCCCTTTAAATCTCAGCTGTGGCTTCGGTGGCTGGGCTGGGGCCGGGATTTAAGGGGTCAGAGCTCCCCCACGGCTCCAGGCAGCCCAGAGCCCTTTAGATCCCGGCTGCGGCTCTGGCGGCTGGGCTGAGGCCAGGATTTAAAGGGCTCGGGGCTCCCCTCAGCGGCAGGAGCTCTGGGCCCTTTAAATCCCTGCCCCAGCCCCGCAAAGCTCGGGGTTCCCCCCTGCGGCCGGAGACCCGGGCCATTTAATTTGCCACTGAGCCCCGGGGGGCTCCCAGCCACCTCTTCAGCTGGGAGCCCCTGGTTGATTTAAAGGCCCTGGGTCTCCCAGCCACAGCTGGTGCCTCAGGGCCTTTAAATCTTGAGAGGCCATGCCTCTTCTAGATGAGGCCATGCCCCCCTCAGGACTCCAGCAGTACAGGTAAGTCCTGTAAGTGACTTTCACCCCTGCTGAGTCTGCATGTTATTTCTCTGTTGCTGTTCTTTTTCCATTAGCTGCTTCTGGCTATTGTGACAAAGTTCCTCCTCTACCTTGGTGGGTCCTGTGCTTATTGGCGGATTTGCTCACCTCAGAGATCTTCCCCTCTGGTGGAACCCACAGTCCGGGTCAACTCATGTGCCTGATCAGGAGTTGGGAGGTTTGGGGGGGAACCCGGGCCCACCCTCTACTCTGGATTCCAGGCCAGGGCCCTGTGGATTGCAAGTGTTCTATAGTGCCTCTTGTAACAGCTGCATGACAGCTACAACTCCCTGGACGTACTTCCCTGGCCTCGCTCCAAACTCCTTCTTAATCTTCACACACAAGACTTCTTCCTGGTGTCTGATAATCGCTTGTACCAATCTCCAGCAGCACTCTCACTCGCCTCTTTTGCTCCAGCTTCTCTCTCCCACACACCTCACTGACTAACTGGAGGCTTTTACTCAGTTGCCACAGCAGCCCCTTGATTGCTGGACATGAAGCCAATGTGCATCTCACTGACTCTAGAAGATCTTTATCTTGGCCCATGTGTCTTGATTAACCTGGAGCAACTGTATTTGTCTACATTGGTACCAGAGATTTGCTTTAGCTGTGGGCTAACATACCTGTTCCTTCACTACTTTACTCGTAGCACATGCTGACCCAAATCGCTCATCAGCTATCAGGTTTCAACTGGACACAGACTGCTAGCACCGTTAACATTTTCTGGCATAGGAGCAAGGTTACAAAGTGATGCATTCTCATGAGGCAGAGCTATGTTAATCCCTTCTTCTTGATGCAAGCCTCCAGTGCAGCAATGATTTTGAAACAGAGCTTTACCCATACATCTTCCTCTAGCTTATCCTGTTGGGCCAATTAATCCCTGCTGTTCCCCAGAAATGTAGCTAATCTTGACCTCTGTGTCCCGATCACCAGTTCTGGTAAAAATAGAACACTAGAAACTGGCGCCTGTCCTTACTCCACAGACAAGCTTCCTTCCTACTACTCTTGCCAGTTCAAATTCAACCCAACTACTCTAGGTTGTGAGGGAACAGGGGTCAGTTTCCTGCGCTCAACTCAGTACTAATCACTGGCTGGAGGGAGGAGGTAGGAGGAGTTATTTGTCTTCGACTTCCAGTGAAACGATCCTTATACCCACTGGCATTCTCCCTCCTAAGCCAAAGGGACAAAGTTAATTAAAAACAGACAAGTGAGTTTATTACATTTATTGTGCCCTGGCAGGGCAGAGAATTAGTCACTTGAATCCAAAGGTGTAGGTTTAGAGACCCCTATTGTTATTGTGCAGGAAACTGGCTCAAGGACAGTTGTGATCTCACTTGAAATTGTATCATCTACTCCTGAGGAGGGATAGATGGGACGTGTCATGTCTTGTTGAGAGAGCGCAGAGAGATTGAGAGATGAGTGAGAATGACACTATCAGAAGTGCCATGCTTGATAACCAATTTCAAAACAGCGTGCTGTTCAGCTTTGGGCTAAAGGCTTTGAGGCCCTCGGCGTTCCTCACTACGATTTACAGGGTCAATTTAGCGCAGGCATTACCTCGATTTAAGCCTGACCTATTCACACGACAAAGCCCTTTTTTTCGATTAAAGGGCTTCTTTCAAATCTATTTCTTTACTCCACCTAGCAACGAGGGGAATTAGCGTGAAATTGACTTTGCCGGGTTAATTTGGGGTATGCATGCAATCGCGGTATTGGCTCTCTGGGAGCTATCCCAGAGTGCTCACATTGTGGACTGCTCTAGACAGCGCTCAACTCAGTACAGCAAGGTAGACAGGAAAGGCCTGCGACTTTTCTATTTCCTGTTTAGCAGTCATCTGGCAAGGTAGGGTGAGTGAGATTCTAATCAGCAACAGGTAACCAGATAAAGTCCCAGGATCACAAAAGAGGCCTCCAGCATGGACTGAACGGAAGGATATGGGATCTGGGCTCGCATATGGGGGTCGATACGTGCTTAGCTGAACTCTGTTGCAGTAAAAGAAATGCCAAAACATTAGAAAAAGTCTCAAAGGGCATGAAGGACAAAGGCCATAATAGGGACGCACAGCAGTGCCGCATGAAAATTAAGGAGCTAAGGCAAGCCTACCACAAAACCAGAGAGGCAAACGGAAGGTCGAGAGCAGAGACGCAGACATGCCACTTCTATGCTGAGCTGCATGCCATGCTAGGGGGTGCTGCCACCACTACCCCATTGCAGCAAAGCCATCGACTATGACCTGCGCATTTCCCAAAGTCACTACCCTTGATATCAGCAGATCTTTTATTGCATGGGCTACTTGGATCACAGCAGCCCCCACAGTAGATTTGCCCACTCCAAGTTGATGTCCGACTGACTGGTAGCTGTCTGGCGTTGCAAGCTTCTACAGGGCTATTGCCACTCGCTTCTCAACTCTGAGGGCTGCTCTCATCTTGGTATTCTGGCACTTCAGGGCAGGGGAAAGCAAATCACAAAGTTCCATGAAAGTACCTTTACGCGTGCGAAAGTTTCGCAGCCACTGGGAATCGTCCCAGACCTGCAACACTATGCGGTCCCACCAGTCTGTGCTTGTTTCCCAGGCCCAGAATCAGCATTCCACAGCATGAACCTGCCCCATTAACACCACGATGTGCACATTGCCGTATTTTGCGAGAAGTCTATGCCCATGTCTATGTCCTCATCAGTCTTGTCAGCGCTGCTGTTGCCTCCTCCCCTCTTTTTGCTTTGGTAGGTTCTGGTTCTGCATATACTCCAGGATACTGCGCGTGGTGCTCATAATTGCCGCAGTGATCTGAGCGGGCTCCATGATCCCAGCGCTATGGTGTCTGGGCTGAAAAAAGGTGCAAAACGATTGTCTGCTCTGATGGAGGGAGCGGCGACTGACGACATGGCTGACAGGGAATTACAGTCCATAAAGGGGGTGGCTTTGCATCAAGGAGAAACACAAACAACTATTTGGATTGTGCATATTAAACAGTGCCAGATGAACAATTTAAAAGGGACTTTTTTTTAAAATTGATTCTGTAGGAGTCATGCAAACACCATGATGAACCATAGTACGATTTCATTCCTCCCCCAACTCAACTGTCATTTGGATTAAATGCCAAAGGAAGAACAGAGACTCCTCTCAAGCACCCGCTATGCTGCATCATCTCCAGACGTGAACGGTTCTTAAAACCATTAAATTAGTTTATTTTGTCAAAGTGGAAGCTCCTTGTCCCAATCAACTCCATTTCCCGCAGCCACACATTGGGCAGAAGTCGTTCCAATTAATCTGTACCTAAAGAAAGAAAAAATGTTCAAGTTTGTTACTCATGTAAGCAAAGACCTGGTTAACCATCCAGAAAGACGGAACATGGTTTCTTTCTGCCAGTAGGTGGAGACAAACCATTGAAAAAGGGACACATCCTAGGACCAAGGAACACTAAGGCCAGGTCTACACTACACATCTATATTGGTTCAATTACGTTGTTCGAGGATTGAAAAATCCATACCCTTGAGTGATAGTTATACTGACCTAACTCCCCCCCCCCACCCCGCACCATGTAGACAGAACTATGTCAACAGCAGAAGTCCTGCCAACATAGCTACTACCCCTTGGAGAGATGGACTGACTATGCTGACAGGAGAGACTCTCCCATCAGTATAGGAGCATCTTTATATATAACAGTATAACTGCGCCGCTGTATATGAAGACCAAATCCTGTGTAGTTAATGGCAATAAAGAGCTACAAACCAGAGGCTATGGCTCCCAAGAGCGTTAGCATGACAGAGTCCTCGCTTCTGGGCTATGCTTATCAGATGCTTAGGAATGCTTGTTAATCCTCAGCAAAGGGGAACAAATTGCCCCTCTTCTAAATTAGAGATTTTTGCACCCCATCTCCCTTCAGTAGGTGACAGAAGGCCCTACCACCTCTGCTACAGAACTCTTCAAATACCCAGAAAACTAGTTTTTTTACAGATCACTGCGCACAGTGCTTTGACGTGGAAAAAGGGTTTGGACTTGCTGAGTAGGAAGCTGTGTCTCATACGATGTTTCTAACATGGAGAAGGAAGTGTTGAGCTGCTGGCATTCTGCTCCTTATAGTTACTCTGCTTTTCTCTGCATAAAAACTAAAAACCTCTTCTCTGCCCTTTTGTGTCTGGCTGGCTCAGCTGAAGCAAGTCTTGTTACTTTTTCTCCTACTTTAACCAATGCTGCCCATGCTGGGCAGCCAGAAGCACTGCATTTCCAAGTCCATTTAGCTGAAGGTCCAGCTAAACCAAGCACACAAAGTTAGAACATATTGGCAAAGCTTACACGTGGTCTTCACTACAGAACACACTAAGCATTCGATTACATTGATTTCTGCAAGTTCTTTTATTTCCATCTCCTGTGAAGACAGGGAACAGTGAGAGAGAGAGAGAGGGAGAGAGAGAACAGATTGCAGCAAAGCCGCTGATAGTTTGTAAAATAGAATTACACTCAAAGACAACCTGCCGACAGCAGCAGTGGGAGACAAGACAGCTGATTCATCCCTGCTGAATGATCCTCTGAGGGCTCTACGCTGTGATCTTTGAAACCACCTGAGTGAGTTCGGTGCTCATCTCCCACTGCATGGGAGATGAGCACCGAACTCTGATGAGCACCGTAGCTGGGTGGCTATCTAACTTCCTTCAACTCCTCTGAAAAATTGCAGGTGTAATTCTTAACAAGGGCCCAGCCCATGGCTACAGATTTATAGCACACCACTCACTTATGTTCTTGAAGTTAGGCAGGCTTTCTACTCTCATTTTGCCAGACATCACCCGCAGTTTCACACCAGTCTAGATTCTGTGAATTAATCAAAAGAAGCAACATGCCACTCACCCGTCATTACAGGAGAAGTTTGCTGTTGCACCAAACTGGAGATCGGTTAAATCAACCCTGTCATTTTCTAGTTCTAGTGGTTTACATGGTCTTCCTAGAAGAGAACAAGACTAATATTAGCGTTACCTCATATAACCTTAATGGGAAAAGGGGATATGCTAACTTGCACCTCCTAACATAGCAAATACCATGGGAGATCAAAGCCATGGTCTTGGAGTTCAATATCTTTCCTGTATGACGGGAGCCAACACCAAAGGCTACAGAGGAAATCTTACAACCTACATTATGGATAATTTTGTAACATGCCCAGGGGAAGTGAGGAGAAGTGGAAGTGGGATGATGTTTCCTAATCCCACACAGACAGTGGTTGCCTTATATCCTGAATCAAGAGAATTAAGGTCCCCTTGCAGATTTAGTACAAGTGCAAATATTCATATTGTACACGTTAAGGGCCAGATCCTGCAAAACTCATATGCAGAACCATAGTTATGTGGGTAGATCCATTGACCTTAACTGGCAGCAATTACAAATAAAAAGCAACATAATACATGGAAAAAAGGATAGATGGCATAAGTTATGAAATGTAAAAATTGATATGGGGAGCTAAAGACACCAGTGAAAGAGTCACAACTGGCATGGTTACAAACAGTAAGAAGAAGGTTTTGACGTTTCTTAGGAACAAAAATAATCCTACTGTAAGAGAATGTACCCGTGTCCACACTCTAGAGACTGCTATAATAATCTTTGTATCAAGTATGCCTTGTGAAATATCTGAAAATTTATAATGTATTGGTCAATATTGTCCTGTATGACAGTTATAAGATTTCCCTGTATAATGTTAACTTATTTTGCAAACCACAACAGAAGCTGGCAAACAGGTCTGTCTCAAAGGATTTAAGCAGTCAAGCAGTCATGAAGCAGGAAGAAAAAAACTCCAAAAAGTTGAGGAACAGCAGCAGGGAAGATCTTTCCCTATAGATGTTTTGTCAGCTGGGAATGTTTTCTAAGGGGCAGGGCTGACACTATAAAAAAGGAGAGACAAACACTCCCAGGAAGCTCCTCCCTCTCACTCTTTCCACTGCACAAGAAGAGACAAAGGCAGCACCTACTAAGCTGAATGAAGAAGGAGTCCTCACCTAAGAAGCTGGGTCAATAAGACTGCTGAGAGCATGTGGTAAGGAAAACTTGATTTTGAATTTAACATAGTTCGTTAACTTGGGCACAGTTGTGTTTTATCTTGACTTCTCTTGTAACCATTTAGGACTTATGCCTCATTACTTCCCTTCACTTAAAATCTCTTTGTAGTTAATAAACTGGTTTGACCTACTCCAGTGTGTTTAAATTGAAGTGTCTGTGAAACTCTATTTGGGTAACTATTAGTTCTACTGAAGAAATGCAGACTTGATATGAATTTGTATTGTCCGGGAGAGGGCTGGGCAATACAAGACATATATTTCTGGAGAGTGAAAAAACCAAAACGAATACTTGGAGTTTATTGGGATCACCCTGCAGTATAACCAAGGCTGGTGAGAGCCAAGGTATGGCTGGCTGAGACATAGGTAGGCCTTACTTGCACATTGGAGGCTGTTTGTGAACAGTCCAGACTGGAGGCTACAGCAATAAAGCATTGTAAAGGGCACCCAGGTTAGAGGGCAGGGGCGACAGATTCTCATTAGTCTGGATGATACATTGAGTATATCACACCTTGTAATGGTACAAACCTGTTACTAAATGGAGACAGTAAAATAATTATGATACAGAAAAGGCAGCAGTGTTCAGTAAATATTTCTCTTTTGTATTTGGAAAGAAGCATGACAAAGTAGTCTCATCACAAGAGTACGATGAAGTACTTTTATGTCTATTAGTAATTAAGGAGGAAGTTAAACTACATCTGCTAGGGATAAAGATTGTTAAATCAAAATCTTGGAATAACTTGCACCCAAGTGTCCTAAAAAGTTGGCCAAGGAGGTCTCTAGCCCACTGATTAACTCCTAATAAATCTTAGAGTACCAAGAAATTCAAGAAGAATGGAAGAGTGCTGATCTTGTGCCAATATTCAAAAAGGGCAAGCAGAATGACCTAGGTAACTATACACTAGTTAACATGATCTCACTCACAGGCATAATAATTTAAAGGTATTGTGGGATTCATTAATTCCAAGGGCAAATCTATTCTGACTTCCTGTGCAGTGTAGGCCAAAATTTTTCCAATTCGTAAGAAATTAAGAAAACAAATATAATTAACAACAATCAATATGGTTAAGCACATTTGTGTTTGCCGAACCAAGTTTTAAGTGTCTCATCCTTTTTTGAATCGTACCATGTTCTTTGCCTCCATTTTGAGGCAGTATGTTCCACAGGTTGTTATGCCTTTTGTAAATATTTGTTATTAGTTTTCTTGGTATGTGAATCCTGATTTTAGACAGCTAAAAACTGCATGTTCCTCAGTCAAGCCCAATGGAAGAGCTTTGTGATGCTTTCTCCCCCAGTAGACTTATTCCCACAAAGAATGAACTGTATCTAAAATTCATTATATCTATATGGAGTTCAATATAGATATACTGTATCCATGCAAAGATAAAGTCAGTACAGTCATAAAAAGTGCTGCAAAAAATCTGTCAGTGCAGAAGAAGCATGTAAAAATTGTGACCCATTTACTAAGGCTTGATCAATTCACCAAAACAAGTCCTGCTGAAGTCACTGGGACTTAGAATGCATTAAGTACTTTGCTGAATTAGGGCCTATATATAAAGTATCTTCAAGAGAGCAGGTCAAAGTAGGCAAGTCTAAGGCTATTCAAGAAAGTCCTGTCAGTATTCAATATGTCAAATTAAATCATAATTTAAAACGTATGCACAAGGAGGCAGAGCTAAGGTTCATCAGCATCCAAATGTAGATATCCTTACTAGTTACAGTAGTACTGCATTTACTAGGGACTTCTGCATGGAACATAGCATACATAGTCTTGAGATGAAGAAACTTGCAAAAATCTTATTGTACTCTTAGCAATGAAGCCAAGAGAAGTATTCCCTAAGTTTTGTTATGAATTAGTATTTTGACCAAGTTTGTAACTCATTATTCGATACTGGGTTTACTTTTAGTACAGTGAATTCAGTATGGCTAAAATCTATATTTCGTTATCAGGGATAGAGCACCTACAATTTTTCAAAAAAGAGACACTTATCACACTAAAGTTTTACTTTATTGCAGTATTTGTGATGCTCCCTATACTATCAACAGGAAATACTATGAACACGATGAATTTAACCGCACCAAGCTGTAGTTGTTCAGTGTTCTGTGGCACCCACTTTAAGGAAGTTAAAAGATGTGACATGGCAAGAACCAAGATCATTAGGGAAACTGAAGAGAGTTAAAGCTTAGATGTCCTTTATTTTATACCTCCATTTAAACCTGACCAGCATAGATAGAGTATTGTTATGAATTACGCCAACAGGCCATGCACTGTTCGCTTCTAGGCTGAGGCACATAAATAAACCCAAAATACGCAGCGTGTCCAAATACCAAAGGTTTATTACGCTCGAGCATGGTGCACCCCTGCTAGTCAGGGGCAGACCCTGGCTGCAGGTTACAGAGGGTTTATATACCTTTCAGTAATGCATGCTGCCCTTGTGCATGGTAAGCTTAAGCCAATAAACAAGCCATTTTCTTATCTTTAGCCTATCACAGCTAAACGTTGTCCTTGTGTTGCCTAGCGCGTAGTCCAGCTGTTAGCCTGCATACTGGAATTTCCCTTAATTGTGCTGTTGCTAACCGTTTTTCTGTCCTTTTGCCTGTTTGTGGTTTTACCTTGTTTTAACACTGCCCTAAGAACCCTGGTACGTGATGTGCTCGCTTTTAGTTAATAGTGGACCTGGCCTTACAGAATAGGGGAAACTTACAAAATGGAGTCACTCATGCTAACTGCCTTTAACAGTCCTCCCTTTTCTTTTGTATGTCAGTAAGCTATATTGAGGTAGAATAGCCGCGGTGAAGGATTAACAGTTGTCAACAGCACATGCTACAACATTGCAAACACACGAAAATTAATACAAAGAAAGAAACTACAAAAAGGATTAGGTATAAAATATGCCGACCCCACACTCCCAAGTCCGGTAACCATGAAATCAGCCAGTTCCAGGCCTCTTGGAATCCGGTGCTGGTATCGTCAAGGCTGACGTGATGAAATGAAGTGGCTTGCTGCATAACGGCATGGATGTCTGTCTCCATCCATCAATGTTGATTCACAAACACACAACAGCTAGAGTTAACCAAGGCACAAACCCCACCCTGGTCTGCAAGGAGATAATCCAGGGCCAAATGATTTTGCATAGCTGTTTGAGATAACTGAGTTACTTCAATTTGAAGGGCAGATAAAGCATCTGCAGTAGCATTTGCCATAACTACTAATGCTGCTGAAATATTTACTATAGCCTTTTCTAATTCACTGACCCCTAACCAAGGCAAAAACCAGCGTACAAAAGAATGAAAGCCTGTGGGCCGATCTGAAAGGGGATTTAAAGGAACGCTTCGTCAGTTCCGCCATACGAGGTCGCAGATTTCTCCTTGTGTCAAAGTTTGGTGTACTGTAACAGCAGGTATTATGGCCCAACAGGATAGGAATTGTTCACTACCAAAGGCAGCTCAGCAAAACTCAATCCTGGAGGAGAATCATAAATGCCTACCAACAGAGACAGACAAGGAAGGGAAAAAGTTAACTATCACCCCGTCTAGACTACGCGCCGTATCGGCGCGTTAAAATCGATTGCTTGGGGATCGATATATCGCGTCTGATCTGGACGGGATATATCGATCCCAGAGCGCGCTTAGATCGATTCCGGAACTCCACCAAAACAAACGGAGTTCCGGAATCGACATGGCGAGCCGCGCACATCGATCCCGCGTGGTGAAGACGGGTAAGTAAATCGATTTTAGATTTTCGATTTCAGCTACGCTATTCTCGTAGCTGAAATTGCGTATCTAAAATCGATTTTCGCGCGTAGTGTAGACGTGGCCTATGAAAGATATTCAGTAGTCTGTTGTAACAGAATACTCATTTTTGAGAAGCCACAAATGATTTTATTGGGGACAATCTGGATGTACTTGTTTTCATGAGAGCCTTGAAGCTAGTTCACTGAATGGGCTTGATACAAAACTGCAGTACATTAAAATTTTACATTGTTTACCATGAATCCATCACCTTGAGCATGTATGGTAATGCAAGGGAAGTACATTGTGCAAAACAGGACATTCCTTCACCTCACAGGGCTTATGATCTAAGTCAGCACAGGCTCAGAGAGACTGTTGCAACCATACAGAGTGACATGAAAGACAGCAACATACAGGGCAAAGGAGACCAAGGGAGCAATCTATAGAAGAGTACATGAAACATGTCTGGCATTAGAAACAAGTGAAACAGCTGGTGGAAAGCTCACTCTGAGACAGCTGATTTTCGTATTTCTCAGATGATGCATGGAAGCTCTATGACAGGTATGAGGACAAGTGCCAATGAGAAGCAAAGTCGGGAGAGTAACTGAAATACTTCTCTATGTTCTGTATTGCATTTTCTAAGGGGCAACCAATCCTAAATTCTCAATTACCGAGGGACAATCTTCACTCGTTGCTATATTTGCTTTCCGTATCACTGAATTTATTAACCTTAATCTGGGATACTGCATATTATGTACTATATGTACCTTATGACTTTCAAACCTAATTTTGTACTTTTGGAGAATTTAAGCGTTATACCCAGATATACAGATGCTCTTTTGTTACCCTGTGTATTAGATCATTTTAAAATTCACTTAAATGGATTAAAAACTTCACTACTGTACAGTCAAAAACCTAAGGCTGTAGCAGAGGAACTTGCTCATTTAATAATCTTTAGGAGTTGTATTCCCCAAACTTAATTTTACTGAAACTGGTCAGCTACAGCAGCTGCACCTTTGCCTGCTGTTCGAAGTGGCTTTTCTTTCTCCCCAACCTGCTTCTAACCACGGACGAGACACCCCCAGCAGCAGGCCCTGGCCATTAACACTCTCACCAGTGGGACAGAGTTCAGCCTCCAAGGCAGAAGCGCTCTCAGGGGCCCAAGACTTGCAGAGGTGCCGTTCCAGGGGGCAGAGTGGGGTAGCGGGTACCTGTCTCTGCTGCAGGGCTCAGGGCCCCCTTTTCCCCTCCTGCCTCTCGCGGGCTGAGTCTGACTGACCCCAGGCTAAGGGGCTGGATGGGGGCTGCGGCCAGGCCACTGTGTCATGGGGAGGGCACCGATGCAGGGGGGAAACTGAGGGGATTCTGTGCCCGGGCAGGGGCCACGCCCTTCCCAGACATACTCACTGCAAACCCTGGGCAGGGGCAACAGCAGCTTCAGGAGCCCCCGGGCAGCATTGAGCTGAGACCATGGTGGGGCTGGCAGCGGAGTCTCAGAGACTCAACCGCTCCCTCCGGCTCTCCCAGCAATGTCGGGGGCCTGGAGCTCAGGGACAGCGAGGAAAGGGGGCAGGGAGCAGGTGCGTGGGCCTGAGAAGTGAGGGTGTAACTTGTGTCACTGCTTTGAACCTAGGCGCTGTCCGGGGAAGGCAAGGGGACCTGCCCAGGCACACACATGGAGGGGGGCCAGCTTGCCCCACTGCACGTGTGTCTTTGTGGGTGCAGCCATGGGCACATTACACGGAGGGGCAGCTGCTCCTGGAACCACCCACCAGATCTATCCCTTGTTTGCTTTTGTTCATAGGGTGTAAAATTGAAACATTTAAAGCCCTCCATCAGTTTCCCTTCCAGTCTGTATCCCTGAGTGCAACAGCCTTCTCCGGTGCTGCTGCCAGGAGGGGGCTTCCTACACTGGCCTGAGCTGTTTCTTTCTAAAAATATAAAACCCACTGTTTGTACTAACCTAACTCTGTTCAATTTTTCCCCTTTTGTGAACAAGCTGCATATCACTGTTATTATATTAGGCCAAAAGAATCTCAGACTTTCTTTGAGGGAAATTTAACCATCAGACATGGTAGCTATTTAATCTGAATATTGATGTACTTCCCTCACAGTCTCAGTGTTGAGAGAGGTGGGGGGAAGGAAGAGGAAAAACAGTCCCATAATGCAGAGACCTGGTCCATTCCACACTGCTCTATTCAGTTTCTGATCTAATGCAGTAGGACACATGTGACATTCTGGCAAGAGCTACTGACTGAAAGGGGTGTTCAAAGAGGGAGGAGTAAGTACTCAGTAATGACTGCAGGACTTGGCTACAGTTTTTATTAGTTTTTCTTTTTTTAATAATGCTCTGTAAAATCAATATAAATGGTGAATCACTGTGATTGAAGGAAATGTTGAATAGCACAGACAAGATGGAGTTCTTCATAGCTGACTAAGAGGCACAGTCCTTGTCCCAAAGTTTACAATCTAAGGCCCTGTTTCTGTATACTGCTCTGTGCTGCTGTTCGGTGCTGAACTCCACCCATATCTGTAGATAAGTGGCCTTTATCATCCTGAAATTCTTCCTCAAATGTCTGTTACCATTACCACTACCATTCTATCACACCAGTCAGACCTGGTTTGCCAAGCACAGAAAAGGTGCTTAGGGGAGCAAAGCTGCTCCAGGAAAGCTTTATATACAATTACCTTCTCACCTTTACCCTTCTTTATGGCACTTGCCCCACAGTGCAGTGACTGGCTTCTGAGCCACCCCATGTGTGATTCCCAATACATGTTGTGACATGGCGAGGTGAGGGCTCTGTCACCCCTGTCCTGCAACCTAGGATGCCTTACAATGCCTTGTGGAAGTAGCTCCCACCTGGGCCATCCACAAACAGCCTTCCTTCATGCAAGTCACAAGCTGCCAGCCACACTTGGGTTACACTCTGGCTTTTATCAGCCTTGGTTACTTTTTCAGGGTAAACCCAAGACACTCTCATGCCCAGATTTACACCTCCCTCCAAAAAAATTTGTCTGGGCAGTCCAGAGATAGTTCTGTTGTCTCTTTAAGGCAGGGGTGGACAAACTACAGCCTGCAAGCCATTTTAAGCCAGCCTCCAGGCTCCCGCTTGGGAGCAGGGACTGGAGCTTGCCCATTCCTGTGCTCCAGCTGGGGTGCTGGGTGGGGGCTGTATTACACGGCTTGGCCTCCCTCTGGAACTCCAGCCAGGGCACTGGGTCAGGGGGCTGCTCCAGCTAGGGTGCTGGGTCAGGGACCACACCACGCAGCTCCCAGAAGCCATGATATGGCCCTGCTCCAGCTCCTATGTGCTCCAATGCCCCCCTGTTGGGCTCCAATGGGAGCTGTAGAAGTGGTGCCTGCGGATGGGGCAGCGTGCAGATCCACCTGACTGTGCTTCCATGTAGGAGCCAGAGAAGGGACATGCCGCTGCTTCTGGGCTACTCGGAGCCTACACCCCTGAGCCTCTCCCTGCACCCAAGCCCCTGTCTCAGGTCTGATCCCCCTCCTGCTCTCCAGACCCCTTGATCCCAGCCCAGAGCACCCTCCTTCACCCCAAACCTCTCATCTCCATTCCTACCCCAGAGCCCACACACCTAACTGGAACCTACCCCCCTTCTTGTACCCCAACCCCAATTTTGTGAGCGTTCATGGCTCACCATACAATTTCTATTCCCCGATGCTCCAAAACGTCTGTTAGTCTATAAGGTGCCACAGGATTCTCTGCTGCTTATTCCCCGATGTGGCCCTTCGGCCAAAACATTTGTCCACTCCTGCTTTAAGGGAACAATACGCAATAATTTGTCACCTCAAATTGACTTACCCAGACAATTTAACTTAGTTTCAATAAAAGAATAAAAACAGATTTATTTAAACTACAAAGAGAGATTTTAAGGAAGTACAAGTAATGGCACATGAAAGTTAGAAATGGTTACATGAAAAATGAAGATAAAAAGCTTCCTGGTGCTTAACTTAATCTATACTTGATTCAAAATTGAAGTCCTTACCCTGTTGTATCAGCATTACAGACTGAACTTTTCCAGTCAGGACACCTCCCTCAAGTCCAGCAGCAGCTTCTTCTGGTCTTCTCAGGTACAAAGAGAGAGATGGACAGGGAGAGAGGAGTGACTTGGGGTGTTTGCCCCTCACGTTTATATTTCATTTCCCCCTTGGAAAAGCAAGCCCTTGAGATCTCTTTCTAATCCAAATTCTTTCCATGTGAGAGCCAGGCAGCAAAATCTCCTGGTAAAAAGTCTCATGCTGTTTTTTCCTCACCCTCTGTTTGCTGAAATGCAGACCTCTCTTGTCCTCTGCCTTCCCCCATTCACTGTCTGAGGACTCTGTTTACATGTAAATTTGAGGGAAACCCACATCCCTTTAAAACCTGCTTGACCTGTTTTGCCTAACCCTTGTGGAGTTTGAATATGCCCCACCAATGTCATACAGGGGGGAATTCGTAACTTTACATATAATGCCACACACATTTTATCGTGATATTGACCAGTGAATTATGAGTTTTCAAATGATGCCTTACAAGGCATCCTTTGTGCAAAGATTATTACAATAGCCTGTAGGGTGTGAATACACGGTGCATTCCGTCACACGTGCATTAGCCTCTATGCATTAACAAGCGCCTGGCCCCCAGTGCCCAGCTATGCCTCCTTCATGCTGTTTGATTCCATGCACTGACTCAAACAGCTGAAAGATGGGATGTGAGCAGAGGACTCATGGGACTTTGGCTGAGTTATCAACTGCTAAAAAGGTCAGAGAAACATGCCCAGGAAAACGTTTTACCTGCCACAGTAATGGAACAGGGCTATTCTGAGACTCAGCCCATGCATTGGGAACGACTGGGAGCTGCCATGGGGCAGGGAAGGAAAGAAGCAGGCTGAGCTC
This sequence comes from Chelonoidis abingdonii, assembly GCF_003597395.2. Taxonomy (NCBI): domain Eukaryota; kingdom Metazoa; phylum Chordata; order Testudines; family Testudinidae; genus Chelonoidis; species Chelonoidis abingdonii. Next base: position 13,431,821 of record NC_133772.1, read on the forward strand.
CACTCAATCACACTCTCAAAGTCCGTACATGACCACCACCCCCTCCTCTCCCAGTACATCCCTCAAGCTGGCGCAGCCTCATTCCATGGGGGAGGTAATGGTGGCTGAGCTCCACCCAAATCAGCATATGAACCCAGTGGCTGATAAGCTATTCTAGGATAACAACTTTCCCCTGCTGCCAGCTAGTAGTAGAGTGAGTTCTGTATATGAAGTGGTAGCCATCTGTGGCAGTGTGTGCAGGGGAGGGGTTTGCAGTTGTACATGACAGACTTAGTTACCTTTTAAAAAAAATACTAGGAAATTCTATTCAGTAAAAATTGATTTAGGTTGCAAAGTCAAGCACCAAGGAGTTAAATTCAGCATGTCTTAAGGTTGCTCATGCATAACACCAGACTGGAAGCTGTATTTAAACAGCACCTACGACACTGAGGTCCTGCTCCATGACTAACTCCTTGGTCCTCTACTAATACAAATAAAGAATGCAACGAATCTGTGGTAGATCCAAAAGCAGAGCTGAAAACAGAACCTACAACTTCTGACTCATGCTGATGCTTTAACCATGTAACCACCTTCCTCCCTCACACCCACTCATTTCATTCTTTGCGGATCCTGGATGTGAAGGTCTTATCTGCAATGGCAAGTTGTCAAGTTGAAAACATTGACTATTTAACTACCTCAAAGGGGTAATATTTAATAATGAGGAAATGTGATTCAGAACCTCTGTGCACTCACTGCCTATCCCTTCTTACATTTTCCGTTATGGCCTTTCAGTTAAAGATGCCTGTTAAATATTTGGTAGCTTTGGAAATACGTATCACAATAGCCTGTTTATTAACCTCTTGGCCACAATAGAGTGTCTGTATTTTCCCTATTTAGAAAAAATAGCATTGTTTTCACAGTACCAACCTTCTTAACATTCTTGTTCATAATGTAACATGTGGTAGGGAGAGTAGGAGGGTAGCAGCTGAAGCCAGAGTAGGGATCTGAGCTCATTTTCAGTGGATTCTTCTTCTGACATCTTGTGGGACATGGACCAAACAGGAATACTCATCCAGATTACATCCTTTCAGACTGGTTAGGAAATCCGTGCACCCTACTAAAGTTGCTTACCTGCAACAGCAAAGAGGCAAACTTCCTTCTGTTCTGTGAGCAGCTAGCGATTGGATCAGGGCAGAGAGCTAGATTTCAACTTCACTTTTAAATGGTTAACCAGACAATTTCTAGTAACAAGTATGAAAACAGAGTCAGGCTCTTTATTCAGTATTCCTTTTATTTTTTAAATATAAAAAGGACAACCCAAATAAGACATTGTAAATCCCACAGACTTTTTCAACTATAGTTTCTTCACCTGTGGAAAGACTTGTTCATATTGCTAAACAAAACTCCATGCAGTTTGTGGTTGCCCAAAAAGAGAGAAAAAAACATCTTTTAAATCTTACAAGAAAAATTCACCTTTATAATAAGCACCCCATCAGTAGCACAGATGATAATTTCCTGAATTTAAAAAGTGTGTTTTAAGATGTACAAAGAGTTTTTAACCACTAAAATATGAAAGTAACCTCACTATAGTCACTACATAGTCTCTATACCACTGGAGAATTTGCTCTGGAGCAGTACACTTTTGATCTTACTGTATTTCTTATAAGGAAGTGCTAGTTGATTGTATGGATTGTAGTTTTGATGCTGCACACTGGAAAACTACCATCTGAAGCAAGCATGGCGAAGAACAGGACGTTTTATACCATATAAACATGCATTAAGTGATTGTCTAAAGAGGCGTTGGCCCTGTGCTGCCAGACCCTTGAGCCTTTGCGGAACCTTTGTTTATTTCAGGAGGACTCCACACAACTGCGGGGTCTGTTCACACGGTACAGCTTGCAGTAGTAGAGCTCAGATCTGTTTTACATTTTAACTAAAAATAGCATCTTATTCTGGACTTGTGCTTTCTGTGGAACTCAGAGTGGGGTCATTACTGTTCACTGACCACAAAAGCTAAGCACATTTAGAAAGAAGGATGTAACCTGATAGTTATGAGACATGGGGAAATGGTGTGTTTACAGTTTCACAGCCTGTTCCCTTTATTCTTAACTCACAGAGGGAGCTGGTAGTGACCCCTGCATTGAGGGTGGTGATGTTTTTCTATTACAACAGAGCCTTGGAAAGCACTGTCAATCTGAATCATTAGTAGCAGAGGTGCTAGAACAATGTTTATAATGGGGGTGCTGTGAACCATTGAACCAAACTGTAATCTCTCCATACAATGGAAACTACTTCAAACCAGGGGGTGTGGCAGTTAGTAGTTAGCAGAGATAATCCCTTCTTAATGTTTTTCCCACTTCATTGTCTCTAATATTTCTCTCTGTTGTAGGATTGCCAAACCTCCTGGTTTCACTGGGGGTCTTCTGGAATCAGGCCCTATTTCCAGAGGCTACTGCAGCCAAACCAGGAGATTTGGGGCCCTGGCAGTCCGGCAGCTCAGCAGGGATAAGGAAGGCTTCCTGCCTGCCCTCGCTCTGCGCCGCTCCCAGAAGCGGCTCGCACCGTCCCTGTGGCCCCTGGTGGGTCGGGGAGGCAGGGGTCTCTGCATGCTGTCACCGCCCTAAGCACTGACTCCACAGCTCTCGTTGACCTGAAGGTGCAGACAATGGGAGCTGCGGGGACGGTGCCTGCATGCAGGGGCGACACACAGAGCTCCCTGGACCTCCCGCACCTAGGAGCCACTGCCAGAGGGATGTGCTGGTCGCTTTGGGGACCTGCCCAAGGTAAGCGCCACCCCCTCACCGCCTCCCGCACCTCACCCATTGCCCCAGACCAGAGCCCACATTGTGCACCCAAGCTCCCTCCCAGAGCCTGATCTCTCACCCCTTCCTTCACCCAAACTCCCTCCCAGAGCCCACACCCTCTCCTACACCCCAACCCACTGCCCCAGCTCAGTGAAAATGAGTGTGGGGGGGAGCAAGTGAGCAATGGAGGGAGGGGGGGCTGTAGTGAGCAGGGCCTCACAGAAGGGGCAGGCCAAGAGTGTTTGCATTTGTGCCATTAGACAGTTGGCAACCCTACTCTGTTGGGCCCGCTGTCAAGTCTGCACAATGCAGAAAATCCACATGCATTATTAGCTGCATTACCCTTGTAACTGTTCCGAGAGCTAATTCTTTAAACTCTGGTAGGCTATTTACTCCCAAATTCACATCCTTGAGCTAACTGTATGGATTTGGAGACTCTCTCTGGCCCATTAAGAAGCAAGAAATATAAATTTTATCTCACTTTGATGATCAGTGCTTGAAGAGGTCAGTGTTAAGGTTTTCAGTCAATGCTAATTTTACAGTTGATTATTTCTATTGCTGTAGTGCATAGGGGTCCCCTGGGGGGATCAGGACCCCACTGTGCTAATCAGCGTAGAACTACACAAAAAGCTGGGCCCTGCCGCCATTAGTTCTCATTAGAGATGCAAGAGTGGACAGCTTCGTAAAGAGCTGTATGAGAGGGTTTGGTTCTAAAGATTCCAGCATTCAAAAACTGTCTCTTAGGGGTATGTCTACACTACGGAATTATTTCGATTTTACAGAAACCGTTTTTTTAAAACAGATTATATAAAGTCGAGTGCACGCGGCCACACTAAGCACATTAATTTGGCAGTGTGCGTCCATGTATCGATGCTAGTGTCGATTTCCGGAGCATTGCACTATGGGTATCTATCTCATAGCTATTCCACAGTTCCCGCAGTCTCCCCCGCCCCTTGGAATTCTGGGTTGAGATCCCAGTGCCTGATGGGGCAAAAAACATTGTCGCGGGTGGTTCTGGGTACAGCCTCACCCCTCCCTCCGTGAAAGCAGCAGCAACCGTTTCACACCTTGTTTCCTGGGTGAACTGTGCAAACCATAGCACGAAACATGACCTATTCAGGCCTCAGACTTGCAATCGTGGACGTTGTAATACTTCGCGATTCTTGTGCAGTCTTAGGCTGAACCATGACCTGCAAAACCAGGCAAGGAAGATGGCTACGGCAGCGCGGCAACGAGAGTGATAGGACATGACACAGAATTCTCTCAAACCCGCAGGTCACCTGAGTTGAATCCTGCTGTTTAATGGGGCAGGTTCTGCCATTGAACGCTGATTTTGAGCCCGGGAAACAAGCACAGACTGGTGGGACGCATAGTGTTTTGCAGGTTTGGGACGGTTGCCCAGTGGCTGCGAGAACTTTTGCATGCATAAGGGCACATGTCATGACTTTGTGACTTGCTTATCCCCTGCCTGGAAATGCAGGAATACCAAGATGAAAGCAGCTTTCACAGTTGAGTAAGCGATGGCAATAGCCTTGGAAGCTGTGCAAGCCACGCTACCAGTCAGTTGGGAATCAATTTGGATGGGCAATCTACTCTTGGGGGTGCTGTGATGCAATAGCCAAAGCAATAATTTAAGCTGCTGCTACGAAAGGTAGTGACTCTGGAATGTGCAGGTCTTAGTGGATGGCTTTGCTGCAATGTGTATTCCCTAATGTGGTGGGTGATAGATGGACCCATATCCCTTCTTTGGACCGGAGCACCAGAGGCACCCACTACATAAACCGCAAAGGTACTTTTCAATTAGGTGCTGGCACGCACTGGGTGAGGATCAGCTAGAGGACTGTTTTCACCGATGCCACTGGCGGATGGCCAAGATAGGCGATTCATATGCTCCCTCTTCAGGAACACTACTGTGTTTAAAATGGCTTCAAGCAGGGGAATTGTTTTTGGTCTGGACGTAGAAGTTGGGGATGTTTGAAATGCCTGTAGTTATTTCCTGGGGAACCCAGCCTATCCCTTGATGCACATGGCTCATGAAGACCATACAACAGGCAGCCTGGACAGTAGGTCAGGAGCGTTCACTACAGGATGAGCAAGTGCAGAAATGGTGTCGAATGATGCAGATTGCGCCGTTAAGCGCACGTGGCGCACATTATTGACTCGTTACTGACCTCAGCCCAAATCATGCCCATTTGTTATGCTCTTGGCTTGTTGCTCCCAATTCTGTGAGAGTAGGGGGGACTTCATGTCGGGGTGGGAGGCTTAGGCAAAATCACTGACTGCGTGGATTATGCGCAGCAGGACACCAGGGCAATTTAGAAGAGCACACCAGGAAGTGTGCGCATCAGAAAGCTTTGAAAACGAGTTTTATCATGGCGCAGGTACAGTCTGACTGCATGTGCTTTGTTTTCCCTTGATGAACCTCCCCTTGATTTGACTCATTCCTGTAAGCAACCGCACCTTTCCGCTCGATTCCAGCTTGCTTTCTAAGGATAAAGTCACTCATTTAAAAATCATTATTCTTTATTAATCATTATAAAAAGAGGGAGGAACTGACAAGGTTACCCAGGTGTGGGTTTGGAAGGAGGAATGGAGGAAGGAAAAGAGCCACTAAAAAAATTGTCAAAGTAATGAACGAGCCTTTATGGGTTGGGCTGTCCAGCGGGGTGGAGGTGGGTGGGGTGCACAAAGCCTTCCCCCCTTCTACACGTCTGGTGAGAGATATGGGAACATGTGAGGATGGTTACACAGGACTGCAATGGCACTCTGTGATCCTGCTGCTGTTCCTGAAAGCTCCACCGGACATCGGAGGCTGTCATTGCTCACGCAGCAGCCCCAGCGTTTGCATCCCGTCACTGCTGATCTTCCTGCCTACACCTCTTTATCTTCCTGCCCCACTCTCATCTCAAGCGTCCCTCCTGTTCCTCACGTTCCTTGGCATCTTATTCCTGTAATTTGAATCCGTCCTTCCCTCATTCAGATGAGTTCTTTCATTGCAGGTCACTTCCATGATTTCCGAGAACATTTCTTCTACATCTTGTTTTCCACGCCTTATCTGAGATAGCCTTCGGCATGGTGGAGACTTGAAAAATTTTGCAGCGCATGAGGAGGCGAAAAAAAGGGAGAGAAGTATTTAAAAAGTTAATTTTTACAAAACAATGCTTATACTCTTCACGGTGACAACCACTATTCACCTACGTAGCAATTGATTTCCTAACAAGGTCGCATTTTTGCATCTTAAATTTGAGTGCCTTGAGGCTCTGGTGTTAGAATCTCACACTGCAGGTCCAGGCAGCAGAATTCGGCTTGCGTGCGCTCCATGGTCAGCATTGTCTGGCTCTGCACCTTCGATATACACAGCTGCCTCCTTTCCAATTATCAAGCCAATCCCATTCAGTGCTGCTTCTTCCTTGTCAACATGCAGCAGCAGAACCGCCCCCTCCGAACTTCTCTGCGATGATCGCTTTACTCCTTCCACACTGCGTGAGCTTGTATCATGGAAGATCACTGCTAGCCAACCGTGAAAAATGCTCGCACCAAGCCGCCCCCGCTCTAACTCGCCAGCTGCAAGAGGATTTCTTTTTAAGCCACAGTCAATCAGTCCAGTAGCATGGCCATCTCTGTGTCCTTATTAATTCCTGAATTTCAACTAGGTTACATGAACGATAATCACTCTCCTGAGTGGATAACACGTGCAGATAAGAACGGATGTTGCTTGAATGCCGCAATCACCGGAGACCATACGCAGCTGGCTTTGTCATGCAATGATACAAATTACTTTGCTACATGATGGCGTGGTCAAGTGTCCTACCATGGAGGACGGGGGATTAAGGCTGCCCTCCCAGAACCTTCTGCAAAGCTTTTTGGAGTCTCCAGGAGAGCTTCATGGAATGTCTTTGAGGATTCCGCCTCATCCAGACAATGTTAACAGACTTTTCCAATAACTGTACTGGCGCGAATATCCAAAGTTCTCAGGGAAATTAATTCACTTAAAAACAGTTGCTTTAAACCATGTTTTATATTATACAAAGTGTGCACTTCCACAGAGGTCTTCCTCATGGGTTCATTGTTGGGCTTAGTGTCTTGGAGGCTGGTAGGGTAAATCCGTCAGGTTGTAGAGAGGGAAGGAAAAAACTCTGGCATACAGCACGCTGTTGGGAGAATGGAGTGCTTGTTGAGATCTCTCAGCTTGTCTCCTCTTTCCTCCTTCATTTCCCCCATCTGCGTCCTCAGCCATGAGCTAGATTACCACCCCCACCTCGGGAATCCACAGAGGGGGGGAACTGGTGGTGCACACCCCTAGATATGATGAGTTCAGCATAGAAGTGGCAGTTCTTCAGCCTGCCCCGAACCTTTTTGTTTGTCCTTTGGTTTCTGGTAGGTTGTTGGCTCCTAACTTTCACACGGCACTGCACTGAGTCCGTGGTGTGACCTCTCTGCATCTGCCTTGGAATTTTTTCAAATAGTTTTTCATTTAGTCTTTTGGATGGCTTTCTGTTAGCACGGATCCTCTCCCCATCTATAGCAATCAGATCCATACCTATCCCTTGCGTCCATGCTGGTAGTGCGCATCTTTTTTCGAATTCTCGGAGGACTGATTGTTACCTGTGTGATGAGCTCTGTTGTGGTCACCGTGTCTGTGTAGCTCACCACGCTGGGCCAAACAGGAAATGAATTTCAGACATTCGTGGACTTTTCCTGTTCTTACTTGGCCAGTGCATCCGAGTTCAGATTGGCTTACCAGAGCAGGTCACAACTATCCTGCATGGGATTACCGCCAGGAGGTCAATACCATCGATTTGGGCCACACTACCCTAATCCGACATGGCAATACTGATTTCAGCACTACTCCTCTCGTCAGGGAGGAGTACAGAAACCGGTTTAAAGAGCCCTTTATATCGCTATAAAGGGCCTCGTTGTGTGGACGTGTGCAGGGTTAAATTGGTTTAACGCTGCTAAATTCAGTTTAAACGCATAGTGTAGACCAGGCCTTAGTCTCACATTTGAGTGCAACACAACAGAAAGGAGGAAGTTCACGAAGGGTCAGATGCAGGCCAGCTTTGGCAGCTCAAGGGCCACATGAGGCAAGATGAACACTGAAGCTGATCACCTAAATTAAGCAGGCAGAGAGTACAGTGATAATGAGAGCTTCAAGAAGTTAACAGCTTCCATGAGGAAGGAGTACATTACACAGAAAGACAAACCCACTGAAAATCCTCTCCGACTGCTGCCTGCACGTGACAGACACAGCAGCTCTGTAATGTGGTCACAAAGCTCACAAGGAGAAAACAGGTTTTTTTTACTGGTTTCTGTTGGTGTGTTTACAGTTGGTTCTGTACAGAGAAAAATACTTTCACATGCTCCTATTAAACATTAAAGTTGGACTAAAAAAAATTAAGAGTTTATTCCTCAGCATCATTCATTCCTTTTCTTTCTACCCCTGCATCCAAATCTCTCATCCAAGTCCTCACTTCCCAGCTCAACTATGGCAAAACTCCCCTCTCGGGCCTGCCTGACACCTACCTTGTCCCTTTCTGGTTTATTCAAAAAATAACCGCTGAGATAGTGTTCCTTGCCCACGTATGAACTATGTCACCTGCCATCAGCTCCTCAGCATCAAGTTCAAGCTTCTACCAACCAACTACAGAGGCCTGCCTAACTCAGCCCCTTCCTACTTCTCTGACCTGATTTTGCATTGCTCTCTGCCTTCTCAAAACTCATCTGTGCCTTTCCCCAAAGACCCTCAATGAGCTCATCTGCAAGGCATTCCCCAATTTCCCCCTCTTGATGATCTACTTCTGCCATGATGCCTACAGGGAACTAGATTGCTGATAATGGCAAGTTCAAGGAATTATTGGCATTACATGGCATCCAGGGCCCCTCTTTGGCCAGGTTAATTTTAAACTATTAGCAAAACATGCACGAGTAAGCATCAGAAAGATGAGCCGAAATGCAGGATTTGGTGGAGGGAGACAGGTCACCATTGGCAAAGTAGATCTGAGAGTCATCAAGATACAGATGCAACAGAGAGTCCTGTGGCACCTTATAGACTAAGAGATGTATTGGAGCTTAAGATTTTGTGGGTGAATACCCACTTTATCAGACATGTATTCAACAATGAAAGCTTATGCTCCAACCCTTATGCTCCAGTACATCTGTATAAGGTGCCACAGGACTTTTTGTGGCTTTTTACAGATCCAGACTAACATGGCTACCCCTCTGATACAGGATAAAGGTGGTGGCCAACACCAACCATGTCAACAGATGAGATCATTAAGCTCAGAGGCGCAGAGAGAAAAGAGAAGTGGGCCAAAGTCAGAATGCTGTGGAGGACAGTGAAAGTGAGAGCAGAACCCACTCCCCCCATAAAAAAAATAGTGAAGGCACAAAGAGAAAGGTAGGAAAATCATGAGTGAACACAAGGGAGGACACTGTTTTAAGAAGGGCATGTTGGTACCTTCCTTCTGGCCACACTGTGGTGTGTTCACCTCAAACATTACTCTGATGGACTGTTTCCCTTGTTAGAACACCAGGCCATCAGTGAAACTTTTCACGCTGGGAGGAATACTACCAGAGGAGGTACACTGCTGTGATAGCAGTAGACATTATTTTTCAGGAGACCTACTGAGTGGAGCTGCCAAGTGACCAAATACATCCTCATCTGGATTGGACCCAGTTAAGGAGGTACCATAATGCCATCTTAGTTAAACAAGGGTTTTAATTAGGGTGTAGTGTTACAGACCCCGTATTTGACCTGCCCTCCCTAGAAAGCAGTGGCATTTTTCAATAAGGATTAGAGCAAGTGGCTCTTCCTATTTTATATTTAAAACCAACTTTAATACTACTATATTGCAGCTACATATTTTTGATTAAATGTGGGGCTTTTGCAACCCATAATTATGCTATTATGTGTACACTATTCAGGAATTGGTTATAGGACATATGGTTTTTATGAATCTTTGATATAAGTGTAGCTACCTCCCACCCTGGAGTTATTGATGAGAGGATGGTTTGTTTGTTTTTTCAGGTTACTACAGGTGACATGGTTATATTTGGCAGCTGAGGATTACACCTTTACCTGATATTCCCTTTTACCATATGTTTAGTTTTTATACATATTGTATTTCAATGCATATATATACACACACACTGATATTATTAGTTTAGGCAATGAACTTAATACTGTCAGTTTTGATTATTAATTTTTCCCAAGTTTGATATCCTGGGGATGCAATGATATAGCTTCAAGGAAGGCACCAATATAGCAAAGAGTGTTCTTGCACCAGAGCAACCAACAGTGTTCTTATATGGCATGCATCTGACGAAGTGGGTAATCACCCATGAAAGCTCATGCTCCTATATGTCTGTTAGTCTATAAGGTGCCACAGGACTCTCTGCTGCTTTTACAGATCCAGACTAACACGGCTACTCCTCCGATAGTGTTCTTATATTAATTTCTAAGCAAAAACACCAAAATATTGTACCAGAGCAAATTCACAAATAACAAATAGCGATAAAGAGTCCTGTGGCGTCTTATACGTAAAAGGATAAATGGACACAAGTCAGATATCAGGAATGGCAACATACAAAAACCTACAGAAGAACACTTCAAACTCCCTGGACACACAATAGTAGATTTAAAAGTAGCCATCCTGCAGCAAAAAACCTTCAGGACCAGACTTCAAAGAGAAACTGCTGAGCTTCAGTTCATTTGCAAATTTGACACCATCAGCTCAGGATTAAACAAAGATTGTGAATGGCTAGCCAACTACAAAAGCAGTTTCTCCTCCCTTGGTGTTCACACCTCAACTTCTAGAAGAGGGCCTCATCCTCCCTGATTGAGCTAACCTCGTTATCTCTAGACTGATTCTTGCTTGCATATTTATACCTGCCTCTGGAAATTTCCACTACATGCACCCAACGAAGTGGGTATTCACCCACGAAACTCATGCTCCAATACATCTGTTAGTCTGTAAGGTGCCACATGACTCTTTGCTGTTTTTACTGAAATACTCAGAGTTTCTAAGCCTGATGTTACTTGTGGGCAACTCACTGAGTATGCAAATACAGTTTTATTCCTTATCCTGAGCCACTAGTCTTGCAAGGTGATTTAACTTGAGGATAAGAAACTGATAGGATTTGGATATAGTTTTCAGTCAAGTCCTGTTTACAAAGAATGTACACCAAGTGCTTTCTTCCTGAACACAGTACAAACAGAAGGCGGTTTCTCATTATTTCCAAGTCTGTCTCTCCAGGCTGTCCTCTGCCCAAGATGCTCAATGTCTCAGCTCCTTCTCACAGCCCTTTCTGCCTCTAACACATACAGCTTACTAAACACAGTCCCCTTCCCCTGCATTTGCAACCATTCCCAGGGGAAACCCTTCTAATTTCCTGAGGTTACATCTTTATTTGATCTGGCTTGTTTCCAACTACCTCACTACATAAAAGGAGCGTTTAATTGTTCCTTCCATGTAGCCTGAAAAAAAGCTTTTACCACACACGTTTTAACCAGATCTGTGATTGATTTATAGACAAAGACCTACTTGAGCATCACCACACTGGTGAACATGCAGATCATCTCCTCCATCAGAGCAAGTGCACCTGCTGACAAAGTGAACCCTTACCCCATAGTTCTAAAAGCACCACTTTGAAGCTGAATGTGTCAGTTGTGAGGAACACAGGTGGAGACTTGGTCTCCCATCTCCAGCAAGACACAAAAGCAACAAAAGAACTGACATACCAAAACCAAACAGCACTGTGGATTTGTTCTTTTGCTGATTGCTTCTAATAAAAGGTTTTAGCTTTGGAGCATGCAGGTATTTGGCAGAGATGCATACATTACACAATGTTTGTGTCTGTACTCAGACAGCAAATTGAATGGCTTAATTTAGATGGAGATGGGCGAGGCTTGTCCAGAGAAATGCAAAAAGAATTGTGATTTTTACGCAAGATGAAAAATGGGAGGTGAAGTGCAAAGAAGGGTCCTATGTAATATGAAGATGCCGAAGTCTGAATTTGAGAGGAGACAGAAGCAGGGCTGGCTCCAGGCACCAGCCTTTCAAGCAGGTGCTTGGGGCGGCAATCTGCAAGGGGCGACAGTCCATGTGTTTTTGCCCCCAAGCAGCGCGCCGACTTGCCACCGTGGATGGCGGGGTGCCCGCAGCAGCAGTTCGGGGGTAGCTTCTGTCTTCCGGCTGGAGCTGCCACAGAATTGCTGCCACCGCAGAAACGTGCATGCCACCCTAACAGCACATGGACTGCCCCCGCCATCTGGGGTGGCAGTTCGGCACGCTGCTCAGGGTAGCAAAAAAGTAGAGCCGGCCCTGGACGGAAACTACAGTGCAAAGAGTGTTGCCAGTATTCATGGGTGATATAAATTGGCCTCGCCCTCGCCCTCGTGAAGTTAGAGCTGTGCCTACTTACACCAGCTGAGAATTTGGCCTGTATTCACAGCATAGGAAGACAGGCCCACATCGGTGTAGTAGAAAGGGAGGGTCTGAAACATGAGGCCTGGTATCAGAGCCCTGAGGCCTCAACTAAAGTAGTAGTCAGGCCCTGCTGATATAAAGCAAAGTTATCAAAAGTGATCTGGCCCTGTTATAACACATGCCTGCTTGCCAGTTCATAGAACCTCAAAGAAAACGGTCTGGTATTGCAAAATCATACACATTCCTAAGAAGTGACAGGACACTCACAGAAACACATTCCAGAAGGGTGGTACCAGAACACCTCATATCAAGTATGCTACAAACACACTCCCCAAAGATAAAAGGAACATATTGACCCCTCATAGACGGATAAGGAGATAAGGTCAGGATGACACTGATGGAAAGAGGTGTTTGATTGAACCAGCACATACAAGGTAAAGGGTGGTAACTAACCATGTCAGAGGGGCAATACTCAATGTGTTTGTACTGGTGTATAAAGAAGGGTCACAGAGGGAGTGTCTTTGTCTGGCCAAGGAGGGAACAGAAAGTCATAAGAACATAAGAATGGCCACATGGGATCAGACAAAAAGTCCATCTAGCTCACTATCCTGTCTTCCAACAATGACCAATGCCAGGTGCCTCAGAGGAAATGAGCAGAACAGAACATCATCAAATGATCTATACCCTGTCTCTGTCATGGTATAATTCCCAAATCTGGACCTTAGCGTCCAAAATCTGGGTACCAGCATGAATCCTCTAAGCTTAATTACCAGCTTAGAACCTGTAACGCTGCCACCAACCAGGAATTCCAGTGCCTGGTACACTCTGGTCCCCCCAAAACCTTCCCTGGGGACCCCCAAGACCAGATCCACTGGTTCTTTCTAATACAAGGAAAATAAACTCTTTCCCTCACTAGTGCCACTCCTAGGCTTCCCCTCCCTGGGTTCCCCTAGAAGATCACTGTGCTTCGAACTCCATGAAACACAACACAGAGAAATCAGGTTTCTCCTCCCTTCTTTCCACCTACCTGGGTATCCCAGAGAGAGAGAGAGAGATAAACACACCAAGCAGGTTTTTCCTCCCTCTTCCCCAGAGGCAATCCAGATCCAAGTTCTCCATGAACCTAACACAAAGAGGAAATCTACCTTTCCCTCCCACCAAGTCCTTGGGGAATACAGACTTAATACCTTATCATTAACAAGGAGTAAAAATCAACTAGATCTTTAAAAAAGAAAGCTTTAATAAAAGACAAAAAAGAGTAAAAATAATCTCTGTAAGTTTAGATGAAATATTACAGGGTTTTCTAGCTTATAGAAAATGGATAAACAGCCTTATCCAGGAAGAATACAATTTAAAATATTTCCAGCAAACTACACATTTGCACATAAAGAAAAAAACCAAATAAAAGGACTATCCTGTCTTTCTACCTTTGTACTTACAGATTGGAAACAGAAGATTAGAAAGCCTGTAGAGACATGTGGTGACCCTCAGAGCCTAGAGAGCACACACACACAGAACAAAGGACCCACACCCAGACTTCCCTCCACCCAGAGTTGAAAGTATCTTGTCTCCTGATTGGTCCTCTGGTCAGGTGTTGTTTGTTAACCCTTTCTAGGTGAAAGAGACATTAACTCTTAGCTATCTGTTTATGACAGTCTCCAATTCCCAACTTCTGGCAAACAGAGGCTAGGGTAACCATCCCTGCCCATCCTGGCTAATAGCCATTGATAAACATATCCTCCATAAACGTACCTAGTTTTTTTTAAATCAACATATTCTGACAATGAGTTCCACAGTTTGACTATGGAGTTGTGTGAAAAAATACTTTGTTTGTTTTAAATCTGCTATTAAAGTCGCACCATTTACTGAGCGGATCTGTTGTTACGGGCATACATATGGTAGCGTAATTGTAGATATTGATCTGGGGAGCTAGGACCATGCTTTGGCAACAATAAGCCTGGCTAGGTGCCTTTGTTACTGAAATAGGGCTGTGGTTTTATTGGGGAATTCGATCGAGGTCTGCTGTGTCCCCTACCTGCACAGAGCTGGGACAACACACTGAAAGAAAACACACGCACAGCCAACAGACAGCCTACCCTGACGTAAGCAGGGGCAGCTGCAAGCACGAGCACACTAAGCGTGTGCCTGGGGTGGCAAGCCATGGGGGGCGCTCTGCCAGTTGCCGCAAGGGAGGCAGGCAAGTTGCCTTCCGTGACATGCCTGCAGAGGGTCCGCTGGTCCCGCGGAGGGTCTGCTAGTCCCACGACTTCGGTGGACCTCCCGCAGGCTGCCATCGAATCTGCGGGACCAGGGACCTCCCGCAGGCAAGCCGCCGAAGACAGCCTGCCTGCCGTGCTTGGGGTGGCAAAATACCTTAAGCTGCCCCTGACCGTAAGCTGGTAAAGCCCACTTCGCTCACAGCAGCCAACAGCATGTGCTTTACGGCAGCTCTTCTCAGAAAAAGTCCCTGACCCTCACTTTGGTGCCTAAACAGAAGCCAAGTTCTTTTGAAAAAAAATCAATTGCAGGGGCCGAGATTGTAAAGTCTGGCTGGCCCCAAGGTGATGATGAATTTTCAGAGAAGCTCTTCTTGATATAGCTTTTAGCTCTGCAGCATGCAGACCTCTGGCAGAGACCTGGACAATGAAAGCCTTACATAAGGTTTCTGTATACACAGAAACAGAACAATTGAATTTAGTAGGGGACAGCGATGGACAAATATCTGCCCTCTTACATAGTATTTCCTTTGGCAAAAGGGAATTGGAAGAAAAGCTAAGATGGTCACTGCAGTCTGCATCTGCAGACAATTGTCAGCTCTGGAGGGGGATGGCTTAACACTGCAGTTCAATATTCTATTTGCAGCATGGGAAGGAGGTGGGCAAAATGAGCAAAACTCAGTTTGAACATTTCACCAGTTGTGATCACTAAGTGGAATAGGTTGGGAAGCACACAGAAAATCTATTCTGGGTGAGGGAAGCACAGATTTAGCAGAGGCTAGTAGTGCTTAACCTGAAGGGAACATACCTGGGGCTGGCCTTGTAAAGACAAGGACAATGGGGGCTAATTCATCCCCATGCTAGATACTGCTTTTGTGCCTCCCATTCTAGGTCCGGCTGCAACTGGCTGAGCCTCATGCAGGTTAGAGCAGCCTTCTGGCTACCCTATCTTGTGCAGGGCTGTGTTTGTGACCAAGAAGCTGGGAATAAGTGTAGTGCAACACAGATCCAACCACATGTCCATGCCCTCTGGAAATGCCCCCAGAACATTGTACTGGAAATCCCTGGTGGGACACATCAGAGCTGCCAGATCCATGGACTGTTTGGCTGAGAAGCAGAGAGATGAATTGGGCCCCACCCCATGATTCCAGCCACCCTCACTCAGGCACTACAGGCAATAACTGAACCCTTAGGTTTCATATCAACGGTTGGGCAATAGAAGTGCACAAAGAACGAGTAACTGACATGGATATGGCGACTGAGCACTAATATCTTCAAAGTTTCATATCAGAGCAAGAAAAGGCTCTTGGGTGACTCAGCGATGACACAGGAGGAAGATGAATGCAACAAAGGGTGGAATTGCAATGAAATGTGCTATTGAACAGCAGCATTTTCTATTGAAGCTCTCCTTAGATCTTTGAGAATTAAACTTAGCTCACTACTCTATAGTGTAGTGAGCTATACACTAAAGGGCTCATTTCCCCAGGAATCTGATTTTTAGCAAGTCATTTTGCTCCTTCCAAGAGTTTTTCTATACTCAGACATTGGCACTGTTACCTGTGAAATAAAGGGATAAGGCCAGAGTACAGAAACAGGCCCTCTGCTACCAGCCTCACACATACTCACACCAAGCTCTACCTATGTATGTGCACCAATAACCAGAACTTCTGTTAGCCCAACAGATCAGGACAACAGTCTTATCTCCACCAGACTGTGATTATACAGGCTTCCAGGGCGAGTTTGTAAGATGATGAATGCATTTTCATAGCATACACAGTAAAACTTTCCAATCTCATTTCAGGTGCTAATTAGACAAAACCAAGAACTGGGATTTAATCCTGCTGTCCTTACTCACATGAATCATCCTAGTGACTTCTGTAAATGACAACTTTTGTGAGAAAGGGCTGCAGGATTGGGCCTTTGGAAGAGAAATCCAAGGAATAATGGAGCCATTACTTAGATACTGACAAATGCCCATGAAGGGGCCGATGTTGAGAGGTGATCAGCAGCCGCATTTTCCATAGATGGAGATGGGAGTTGTGGTACTTAGTAATTAATCATTTCAATCCTGCTCCCGTTAATGTCAGGGGCAAAACTCCTGCTTGATGTGAAACACTCAGATTTTTAAGGTGGTGGGGACAGGGAGGGCTCCCCCTTCCAAATCTGCATTGCTCAGCATATGCTGGTACAATTCACAGGCTATAGCATATGAATTACTTTTTAAAAGATCAGAACAAAATGTCCATGTTATTACTTGCCCCGTGAGAAGGAAAACCCAGAGGCCTCTATAGTAGGCACAAGCTGACACAAATTACAAACCACTTACTACCAATCAGAATATTTAGTTGGTGAGAGTCATCACTGGCCCAGAACCACTTCAGTTTTTAATAGCTGCCTTTAGTCTCCTGCACTTCCCAAGAAGAGCTTGGTATTGTTCCTTCGACCATAGTGCAGTGAAGTATTACTCAATATGACTAAGGGTGACAGGATTTGGACCTAGAAAGTGGGGTGGGTAGTGCACAAAATGATTGGTAAAGAGTGGCCTCTAGTGGTAGATGGGCACATAGAGAAGATCACATTGCCTACCTTCATCCAGGATAGCCCAGGAAAGCAGCTGTGATGAGATGCAAGAGGCTGTGAGTCAAACTCGCCTCAGTCTCTGAAATTAGAGAGACTGCCTGGGTGTGTGGGTGTGTTGCAATGTGATGCTGCAGAGTACAGGTGAGACAAGCAGCCAGAACCCCCCAAAGCACAGCTAACAGCCAGAGATGCAGCATGGATGTGCTGAGTCAGTGTAACTTCTGGCCTGAGCTCCTAAGGATCTCGGGGTGGATTTAAACTGATCCCAGCTCCCCGACACCACTAGCTCTCCCAACAGCAAGTCACCCCCTGCCCTGCTCTGCGAGCTCAGTAGTCCTCACAGATCCACGGAGATTGCAGCTGGGGGAAGCTTCTAAGGCTGAGTCTGCATGTTATTTCTCTGCTGCTGTTCTTTTTCCATTAGCTGCTCCTGGCTTTGTACAGCTAAAGTTTCTCACTGGACAAGACTGCAGCACTGTTACAGTTCTGGCATAGGGACAATCACAAGTGACATTATTCTCAGAGCTGCGCTACGTTAACCCTTCCTGATCAAACCTCCACTGCAGCAATGATTTCTGAAACAGAGGCATTTACCAATCATCTTTCTTACTTATCCTGTTGGCCAAATTAATCCCTGCTGTTCTCCCAGGAACGCAGTTGAATCTGTGACCCCTCTGGGTCCATCAACAGTGGTAAAAAGTGCTAGAAACTGGCAGGCCTCCCTTATTCCACAGGACAAGTTTACCTTCCACTACCTTGCCAGTTCAATTCAACCCTGAGCACTCTAGGTGTGAGGGGAAGGGTCAGTCTCCATGAGCTCACTCAGACTGTTCACTGGGCTGGAGGAGGAGCAGGAATTAGTTCTTCCCTCTCAATGAAATGATCCTTTAAACATGCTTGGCATCTCCCTGCCTTACAGGAAAGTGACAAAGTTATAGAAACAAAGACAAGCGGCAGTTATTACAATTGCATTTTATTGTAGCCCTGCAGGGCAGGCATAATTACTTGATCACAAAGGTGAAGGTTAAAGAATACCCCTATCGTTTATTGGGCAATGGGGAAAACGGCACGGATGGTTGCTTCTCTACACTTGAGATTGTGATCATCTACTTCTAATGCACGTGTGGCATTTTTAGAGTGGTGTAGGAATTTATTAACATCACTGCTCTTAAGGTGTGTGGAAATCGGGCAGTTAAATACCCATTCACCACTTTGAATGTGTATATTTGGTGCACTGAAGTTAAATGTAAGCAGCAATTGTGGGATGTCAACAAAGCTGAAGTTACTCTTGAGTTTCCTTTTGCATAGGATTAAAGCTCATACCAACTGATAATTTGCTTCCATATTACTTGGTTAGCTTACCTATTAAAACCAAATCTCAACTCAGTCCTTCACTATAACCCCTAAAACCTGTACAAGGACCTGAAATCCCTAGTTTGTCACCAAATGGAAATTCAAATTTGTGAAATTCAAGGGAAAAACAAACAACAAATCCTAAAAACTTGCACCCAGGAAGGAAATCTGATCCCCGATTTACTGCCTATTCTGAATTATTAGCTGTATTAGCAAGTTCTATGAAATCATTAAAAATCATCCAGTGTGTAGTGTAATTATATAAACTGCATCCAAAGGGGAGACAGTTTATCACAATATGGCTCACAGGTCTCAGTTATTCATTGTGACTTTAGCTCCTCCTTCAGTTTCTCAATCTCCAGATAGAGTTTCTGCACTTCCAGGAGAATTCTCAGTTTCTCTAGAGGCACACCACACTCTTTGAACTCTTTGTTCTCAGGAACCATCTCACAGACACCAGAAGTGCTTTGCTTTGTCTGTAAAAGAGAAGGAACATGCTTATGCTGCAGAAAAGGACTTGCCCTCAAGTATTCTTGCTCCTTTTTGAGTCTGAACCATCATCCAGTGTGTTACATGTATCTGCCTCAGGGCCTGAGCATGCTGTGCACCCTCACATCCTATTCAATTCTACAGAAACTAACTGTGCTAAGCAACAGTGATGAGGTTTTGAGCAACATAAGGTTCTGGCACATAGATTATAAACACGTTGGGCAGGAACCAGCCCTCCTTTTAGGTAGAGCTGAGCACACTGCAATATCTCACTAATTAGCAATACACTTTCATTGCCTAGGAAACCTGACTGTTTGTAATAGGGAAGTTTTCCTCCTCTTGTGATTTTTACTCACCAATTTTTACTTTTTGCATGGAGCAGCTGCTATTAAAGGAAGAAAGATTTTTTAAAAATAGGAGATGGGTGTAGTGAGAGATATTTTGTTTTCAGAAAAATATGGTTTTTTGCCATATGGTGTATCAATGGCACATGTCCCAATCCAATCACAAAGACCTCATGAAGTTAAGTCTTTGCTTCATTAAATCAAAGCATGGTTACTACTATCCTTTATATTAGAAATTGGGCAGGGTGCATAAAGAAAGCCAACTGAATAGTGATACTTACACACTTTGGTAATGCCGTCCAGTTGCCGTCTGCTAAACAAGTAATGCTAAATCTGTCTGTTGCAGGCAGGTGGGAATGGCCTGAAAACTGGTACCCAGGAGGGCATTTGAAAGGAATTGTTTCATTCACACTGTACCACATTTTTTCATCCAACGCGTTCAGCGGGTTTGCATTTTGCACGTCTGGCTTTTGACACGCAACTACAAAGAAAAAGAAGAGAAGGCAGTTCATTGAGAGGAGCAGATGCACTATGAATGCTGATTATTGCTCAAAATGGAAGAGAAAAGAAACCATAGGTAAGGTTCTTGAGTTTATTTCACTAATATTTCTGGTTTATAAACAATCAGTAAAGTCAGCTATCCCATGAATCTCTCAACAGAGAAAAAGAATCCATGACTGAGTATGGAGCCAACACTGAAGTGAATTGGAATAGCAGGTGTTCAGCACCTTTCAGGATTCAGCTCAGAGTGACTATCAAGTGATCCAATCAACACTTGCAATGAGGCATTAGATTCCAGTCCCACCATTCTACCAAACCAAGACCTAAAGAAAAGCATTTGAGTTAAACACAGAAATCCTATCCAGTATTTTACATGACTGGTATTTTGTGGAGGTGTCACCAGCTGGGGCAGCAGAGCACAGGTGCTTTTTGGAGATCAGTAACATGCAGTTTGTTCCTGTGCACACTTATGGTAAAAACTTCTTCCCTTTATCCTCTGTAGCAAGAGACAAGTGCACGGAAGTCAATGGAGTCACCTGGGCTTCTTACTGGTGGAATGAAGAGCAGAACTTGCTCCTTAACAGTGTCTTACACTCCTATAGTGACTTGCAACTTGAAGGATCCCAGAAGGCTTTTCTAGATACTACATGGATTTGCACTTTACAGGAGCCCCTTCCCCACTGGAATGCAGCCCTACTAGGGCAAAGCATAGTATCCACCCAGACAGAGGTTCGTGTTAAGTCTGAATCCAGGAACAACCAAAGTTAGTGCACTTATGGCAGCTGACCTATTTCCCAGGCAACTCACACTGAAAACTGTGCCACACAGGAACAGCAGATTATTTCCTTTAAAAAAAATTCTAGGAAGAGGTTAAGCTTTAGTCTCCAGGGGCAGCTGCAGCAAATAGTTTCTTCCTGCACTGGATTTTCAATTATGTTGGGACTACTGGCAGGTTATTCTCACTTTTTGGAGTCAGGCTGTTTCACAAACTCCCTGATGTCACATCCAGAGGGCACCACATGTCTAAAGGGATGATACCAGGAGAGCTGAGTTGGGAAACCAGAAACCTGGAGATGGATGACAGACTGACAATATCCTCAACAAACCGCATGGAATTAAGATTCATTTAATTTGATGAAGTTTCATCTTATTGAATTAGGGTTAATACCTTTGGGGTCCAGTGTACTAAAACGCAGTTGTGAATGTGTAGTGGCATTGCATGTACCTTCTCTGGAGGGAGGAGGATGCTACTGTACTTCCTCCCTTATCAGCCTTTGAAGCCAGTCCCCAGAGAGGTGCATATACCGGTTCAAACTGGAGTCCCCAGGGACCAACAAAGAAAGTGTTTTTGGATAAATAGCTTTTTTTTTTTTTTAAATTAAAAAAAAAAAAACAGCCGCAGGGCTTTCTTCCTGATCCAGCAAATGGATAGGACTCCTTGTCCATGGAGGGCCCCAATCCTTTGGAAAGGCTTGGAAGGATCAGGTGCTTGCTCTGAGCTAGAGCTGTGATGAATAAATAACCAGAGGGAATCCCCTTTGGGTGGCAGATGAAGGACTATGCCTGCCACAATCCAGAGATGTGATGGGATTAAATACAGGAAGCTTATTTGCATGTATGTTGTTCTCTCTGTAATGCTTTTTACCATAAAATAAAGTAAACCTGCATAGGAAGAACTGTGTGGTACGTATAACTGTAGCAATTATACCTGTTAAAAACCCTTTGAAGAGAAAGCAAGCAGGTGTCCCTAGGCAACCTCTCTGTGCTGGGAAATATATGGTGAAATGCAGGGGTACTGTGCTGCCTGGAGATACTCCAGTCAGAAGGGACAAAGACACAGGTCTTCACTCAATAGACAACAGCTGAGGCACTCTAGCCTTTATACCTTCACCTACAGGGTGAGATGGCATCCAGGAAACAGACACTGCCCCAGTGGACACTGCTATTCAGAAGATTGTCTTGCACACATGGGGCTCATGCACTCCACAAGTGTAATTTGTGTGGACAATCACTCAAACAACATTTAACACCAGTTACACTGCAGCATCTCCAATCAGACTGCTCTTAAAACCATTAAAGTTGCTTACATTCACATTCCTGCTTTTGGGAGCTTTATATTCCATCTTGAAGTTAGCAACCTACCAAGCCATGCCTCTAAAACCCTCACAATCCCAGTTAAGATTGGCAACCCATCAAGAATAAGCCCAAGACGGTGGAGCTGCCTGGATACCAAGTACATAAACACATTGTTAGCTAAATGCAATAGTGTATACATAAACATTGCACTGCAGTCACCAACATGAGGCTTGCACAATGGTCTATTTCTCTCCCCCCCCCCACCCCCCCCCCCCCCCCAAACACACACACCCTTCATAAGCCTTCCCAGAAAGTATTGACAAAGAGGGTTGCCAAACAATCCTGTCTGTATGTCTTCCTCTTCCCCCTCTCACACCTTCTCCCTCTCACACTCTAGCACTCAAATAGTAGGGTACTGGCACAACAGTAAAACTTTAGTTTAAGGGCTTCTCTCTACCTAAAGTCATCTGTTTGTGATATGAGAATTAACTGCAGTCTTGGAACACTAAAGGGAGAGGAGATGACCACAGAATGTACAAGAGGCAAAACGGTTTCCAGAAATAATTTATTAAGTGACATTCCTTCTTTAGAGATTGGAGTTCCAACAGTAACTAGTTTTCAAGATAAGTATTTACAGGGAATATGGACTTTCCTCAGGTTTATGGATTTGCTTAGCAATCAAAATATACTTGTTCCTGGGAGGAGATAGTAGAAGAAGAGGAGGATGAAAACAGTTGCTACTAACCTTTGCATTCAGGTGCAGGCCCACTCCATTCTCCATTGACATTATCTTTTGTTGTACAATGAATGGAGGCCCCTCCGATAAGAGAGAAGCCCTGGTCACATTTGTAAGTTACTGCTGAGCCAAAGAAAAACTCTTCTCCACCCAGACCATTATGGAATCCATGGGTGATATCAGGAGGTGTAGGACAAGATATTGCTGAAGCAAAGAATGTCAACATGAAAATTGAAGTTCACATTGAAAGTAAACTGAAAAGAGAGTTTTCACTAAGAAAGTTGTCTCGGATCCCCCCAGAAGCTATGTAGCCATTTGGAACATTGCATTTTAACATTTGAAGCAAGACTCCTTTCAGATTCTGAAGGTTTTTCTACTTTTAGGTTTGACCCAACCCAGTACGTCCATTGCTCAAGAAGGATGCTCCATAAAACACCAGCTCTGGAAGATGACCTTACCAGAGCATGCCCCTTCCCAACATTAGCCTCAGGGAGCCAAAACCTCTTCCCCACCATCTCTAGAGGTCATGTTGTTCCACCAGCAGAAAACTAACCTAGGACATTTCTGGTAGCAGCAGCTGATTCTAGACTGGACCATCATTAGCATGATTGACAGACCAAGCCCAGCAAGCATCCAAGAGATCAAATTAAGTTAGAGGGAAATTAATTGTGATTCACTCCCAAAGAGTCTCAGATTTTAAGTGAAAAGTCAGATTTGGGAAGGGTCAAAACTTCTTGAAGTCATTATCATGCCTTTCACTTAGCGAACAGCAGGATTACATAGATACAAAAGTGAAGAGGTACCATGAGGCCTGTTGGATTATGAATATTAAACAGTGGCAGGTGAACAACTTAGAGGGGACTTTGTTTTTCAGCATTGATTCTATTGGAGTCATCCAAACACCAATGGTAAACCACAGTATGATTTCATTCCTTCCCTCAAACATACAGCCTCAAGTTTTACTCTTATTTGGATTAAAAGACATAAGAAAAGAGACTCTTCTGTAGCACCAGCTATGCTGCATCATCTCCAGACATGAACTGTTCTTAAAAATCATTAGTTTACCTTGGCAAAATGGAAGCTCCTTATCCCTATAATATCTGAAATCATTACATGGGGCAGAAGTTGTTCCAATTAATCTGTAACTAAAGAAAGAAAAAAGGTTCAAGTTTGTTATGGATAAGCAAAACACTAGGTTACAGTTCAGTAGGTGGAGACAAATGATTGACCAGGGTCATCTTTGGTATAAAAACCATGATATGTCTAACACCATAGGACTAAGGAACACTAAGTAATTAAAGGCAATCTAGAGCTGTAAACCAGTGAGTATAAGCTTGTACAACTGTTGGCAAAAGAATGCCCTCACTTCTCATCTACACTAGTCAGATGCTTGTTAATTCTTTGCAAAGGGGAACAAGTGATCCTTCTTCTAAATTGGAGATACAAGTAGTAAGGAGTACAAATCTCTAACAAGTGGAAGAGGGCTCTAACCATCCCTGCTATAGAACTTAATAAATGCCCAGAAAATCATATTATTTTAGATATGACTGGTCTGCTCACAGTGCTTTCATATGGAAAAAGGGTTTGGCCTTGCTGGGTAGGAGGCTGTCCCTCATCTGATGTTTCTAAGATGCAGGAGAGTGTTTGAAATGAGAGTCGCCACCATTCTACACCTTAGAATTACTGGGCTTTTATCTGCAGCAGTACTAGACACCTCTTCTCTGAATGCCCAGTTGTGTTACCCCAGTTGTCAGTGACTCAGCTTAAGGTAAGGGGAGCTGCTGTGCTCCCCAGCAATGTTTTATAAAATAAAAATTAAACCTAAAGACAATCCATCCTGACAGAAGCAATGGAGAGAAGTCAGCTGTCCTGGGCTGTCACCCACCTGACCCGATCTCCCTTCCATATTCAAAACCTGAGCATCTTAATTGTCCAAGACCCAACCTAACCCTGAACTCATGGGCCTGCACAAATCCATGGCCTTCAGTCCACATAGACTATTGCAAGGAAAGCCTACCTACATAAATCCTTCAACTGTGGATCATCCCATTTCACCCAGAAGGCAGGCTGACAAGCAATCCACAGAAAAAGGCATTTAACTTGCCTGGGTTTTGGCAAGCCAGCCACCATCAGGGAGTTATCTCCCTCACCATAACTCCTCATTCGGACTGGGGGGGGGCGGGGAGAAGGGTGGTGTCAGCTTCTACCCAGAGCCATCTGACTCCTCTTCCCAGAGGACTTAACTTTTGAGGGCTTGACCTGGCAGCAGGGACTGTGATACAGGGAAATAATACCTGCACTTGTTAGTTGCATTTTTTTTATTCCCAATACAATGCAATCTATTCAGTTATGTCAACACCCAGAAAGCATCTGCTCAGTGGAACGAGGCTACAACCCACTTATGATTCCCCAAGGCTTGTCACATAACCATATGGACAAAAGCAACAACTGAACCTGACACTGCCCTGATAACTACTGACAGCTATAATGAAGGGACAGGCAAATATTTACTGTGGTACAGTAGGAAGAAGTCTGCCCATAAAAGGCAGTATTGGGTAGAAGCAATATTCTGCCTCACAATCCCAGCACCTATTCAGGACACTAGGAATGACCAATAACAGCCCTTGTAACACAGCAGAGACTGGCACCCATCAGTGAGTGCCACATTACCCTTCGGGTGGGGCTTTCCCATATGACTCATGATCCAGCAGCTGCTGGGATGGCCTGTTGAAGGTTCAGGCTGGGATTTCCAAAAGCACCTGAGTGAGTTAGGTGCCTATCTCTCACTGAAGAACAGCCATAAATAGGTGGCTAGCGTCCTTCAACTGCTTTGAAGGTCACAGGTGTAATTCTTAACAAGGGCCCAGCCTATAGCCACTGATGTATAGCACATGACTCACTTATGTTCTTGAAGTTAAGCAGCCTTTCTAGTCTCATTTTGCCAGACTTCACCAGTAGTTTTACACCAATCTAGGATCTGTTAATTAGTCAAAAGCAGCAACTTGCCACTCACCCTTCATTACAGGAGAAGGTTACTGTTGCACCATACCTGGGACCAGTCAAATCAACTCTGCCATTTTCTAGTTTTAGTTGTTTACATTGTATTCCTAGAAGAAAGACAACTAATTAGTGTTACCTCATGTGACCTTAATGGGAAAAAGAAAAAGGGATATGGTAACTTGCTCCCCTAACATAACAAATACTATGGCAGATCAAGCCAATGGTCTAAAACACTGGTTAATCCTTTTTGGGCGGAGGACCCATTTGTAAATGTTTAAGGGCTGTTGTGACCCAGTAAATAGTCTGGGCATGGAGGCCTTGGGGTGGTTTCGGTCAGGCCCTGCATCCCAGGAGGGTTAGACTCTGCCTGGCACTCACCCCACAGTGGTAGTTCCTGCAGTTTCTGTGCCAAGGGGCTTGCTGAGCTGGCGTGTCTGCTTCAGTCATTGCAACCTCCAGGATTGTAACATCACTATGGTTCGGCCCTGCCCCTCAACTGGACTAAATTTGAGTGGAGTTGTGACCTGGCTCATGGGGTTGCAGTGCCACTCAGATTTAGCCTACTCACAATGGCACATTAGTCACTGACCCAACAGGGCCCTTGCCCACAGACTTGGCCCAGGACCCCGCAAACCCCTAATCTGCCTCTCCCTACCCAGGCTGCTGTCATCATGGCAGCTGGGCCTGGTGCTGGAATCTGGGAGTTTTATTATGAATTAGCATTTTACCAAGTCTGTAATACACTGATATTCAATACTGGGTTTACTTTCAGAAAATGATTTTATTATGGCTAAAATCTATATTCATTAGTTTTCTAAGATAAAAACCAATAAATAAATAGTTACTCCTCACCTAGGCATTAGGAAATAGAGTGACTTCAATTTTTCAAAAAGATAGTACACCAAGGTTTTTCACTTAGCTGCAGAATTTGTGATGTTCCCTAAGCCAAAAATGGGAAATACTATGAATATGATTAATTTAACTGCAGCAAGTTGTAGCTGTATTGGCATAGAACACTAGAGAAAATGTGAGATGGTACGAACCAAGATCATTGGGGAAATTAAAACAAGTTAAGGTTTAAATGTCCTTTATTTTATACCTCCATTTAAAGCTGACTAGCACAGATAAAGTACCAAATTCCAGTAACTTCACTGGTGGGCACTGAATGCCTCCCAATAGTCCCAGGAACATCATAGGGACAGTGGGATCTCTTGGAGACAAGCAGTGCTGGGTTTACAATGGCACCAGTGGCGCCATCCCCATGCTCATCAGAAGGGGCTCCAGCTTGCACTGTGTCCTGAGACCCTACCATCTCACTGGCTCCTTGTCACTCATCACTTGCTGCCCAGGCCGAGGGATCCTCTCTACCCCCTGGCCCCACCCCCTTCTCTTTGACCCCTGACTAGACCCCAGTGCACCTCTGGCTCTGGGCAGTCTCTACTTCCCACCATCTGTGGGCAGGGCCGGCGCTACCATTTAGGCAGCCTAGGCAATCGCCTAGGGCGCCAGAATTATTGGTGGGCGGCATTTTGCCAGAGGGGGCAGCAGGCAGCTCCAGTAGACCTGCCGCAGTCATGCCTGCGGACAGTCAGCTGCTCGTGTGGCTCCGGTGGACCACCCGCAGGCACAACGGCAGCAGCTCCACCGGAGCCATGGACCAGCGGACCCTCCACAGGCAGGACTGCGGCAGCTCCAACGGAGCCGTGGGACCAGTGCGTGGGGCGACAAAATTGCCGTGCGCCTAGGGCGCTCAAACTCCTAGCACCGGTCCTGTCTGTGGGGCCGCACCTGTCCTCCTGGAGCTGAATCCCCTGAGACTGGTGCAGAAGCCTGGCCAGTCTCAACCAGTTGCAGGGGTGGAGGGGACAGTGGTGGGGAGCTTGGCTAGGCCCCTCCAGGCAAGTGCATATTGAAGGAGCCTGGCTGGGGCATGCCCTGGCCTGGCTGATCACGCCACTCCTGAGGGGAGGGAGCAATTCCCCCCCCGGGACCAGCCTGGCTGGGCTGCTGGCGCAGTCTGACAGACACAGTCAGCTCCCCGAGGGCCAGTGAGTGTGGCCAGGAGGAAAAGCATGGGGCGGTGGGCTTCTGGTGCGCCTGAGGGGGGGTGCTTGGCTGTGAAGTGGCAGGTAAGATCTGTGTGGGTGCAGAGCACTGGGTAGGGGTGATGGTGTGCTTAGCATTTGTGGCAGGTCTGCAGGGGCATTGGGAATAGCAGGTACAGAGGATTCTGGCCACAGAGAATCAGAGGGGGATTCCAGTGTTGCGTGGGTGGGGGGGGCTGTGTGGTGCAGTATGAAACCACCCGTGAAGGGAAGGAGAATGCCGGCAGCACAGGGCTGGGAGGGCCTTTGTGCATCTGGCAACTGCTGGTTTGTAAACAGTACCTCGCACTGGGCTGGGCAGAGCAGGGTCACCCCTCCCATGCCCTTGGCTGGCCTCTCGCCTTGGGGACCACCCCCTTCCCAGTGCTCTATTGCCCCCATGGGGGCCCACAAATATGCTTGGCACCAGGCCCACAAAAGGTTCATTCCTCCCTGTGACAAGAAATGCATTATTCTGATGTTGCTGTCTAGGGCCTACAATGGGGGTTGGCAACCTATGGCACAAGTGGGAGGGAGAAGGAGGTACCCA